>NC_091792.1:105734166-106037196 GCF_041296235.1 Equus asinus
CTAACCTCCAGAACTGCGAGAAATAGATTTCTGTTGTTTATAAGCCACCCAGTCTCTGGTACTTTGTTAAGGCAGTGCAAACAGACTAAGACACAGCTAATAAGATAACACCTTTGAAAGTATGTGGCATATGGTAAATATTCATATTAGTTTTCCTTTTCATGGTAAGCTTCTTTTACTTTTTAGAGCTCTAAGATTTGGATTTTTTCTAAAGTTTGATATAAATACTTTTATATCAATTTTATTGTTGTATGTTTATTCCAGACAGAGAGGGTCAAGTGACTCACAAAATGAATCAGGTGATATACTGGGGGTGCAACACTGAAGGAGACATTTGCATGACTCTGAGAGGGAGTGCCCCCTTCAATGTTGCATGCTAGGTGCCACCCCAGCTCCCAGATTACTTATCTTTATTCTTGAAATTTTCATATTATTTTTTCTCAGATAATGCTTGAGTTTCAGCTAAATTATGTGGACACTATAATTGTTTTTTGTCCTGGAAACAGTTCACTGTTTAAAGTCCCCAGGGTATTTTTATTTTGATAGTGACAAAGGGAAATATGGAATGTGTATTAGATACCTACTGCTGCATAACAAATTTCTCCAATACTTAGCACCTTAAGTGACAACCCTTTGTGATCTGGCATAATTTCTGATGAAGCAGCTTAGCAGGTGTTTCTAGCTCAGGGTACCTCAGAAGGCTGCAGTCACGATGTCAGCTGGAGCTCCAGTCACTTAAAGCCTTGACTGGGATGGAGGATCTGCTTTCAGATTTACTCACATGGTTTTTGGCAGGAGGCTTCAATTGCTCAACATCTTGGCCTCTCCATAGGGCTATGGTGTCTTTTATAACCCAGTCTCAGAAGGGACATACCATCACGCTGCTGTATTCTATTGGTCACACAGACCAACCCTCATACAAAGTGGGAGGGAACTTCACAGGAGTATAAATACCAGAAGGCAAGGATCATAGCAGGCCATTTTGGAGGCTGGCTACCTCAAAGTGTATTTAGGAAGCCTTGCTGATGTCAGTTTTGGTTCTATGGATTAAAACACCATGTGAATTTAGGGAAGTTTTTTGTTTCTTCCAAACCTCACTTATCTTGCCTATAAAATAAAAATAATGCCTACGTAGCACTTGCTTCATCTCATACAATCAGATAAGTGGAACTCCAAGCATGCAACTAAGAAGGAGATACCAGACAGAAGAACAACAGAGCCACAATCGTGCTGCCATCCTGAGGCAGAACCAGCTGTTGACTGCAGAAGACAAACAGAAAAGTGATTCATCTAATGAAATTTCTAGGAGTGCATGAAAGCCAGGAATATCAACAGGACCAAAAGTTTATGGAAGGTGCAGCAATGTGGAATTAGCAGTAAACAACAATCGGGCTGTGTTCCGGAGAAAAGAAAAAGCTGAGGATCAGGTAACCTCTCCAGACAGCAGCCTGGGACCAATGGGGCCCATCCACAAAGCCAGATCTGGATATGGCTTAAAAGTCCAAACCATCAAATATGAGTAATCCATTACTGTAACTCAGAGGATTTCAGGAAGCTCTGTGTACCAGGAAGCTGTTGTGTACCATTCCCCGCCTCTCGAAATCAATGTGCTTAGAGTCACCTGGCAATATTGCTACAGTGGAGATCCTGAGTCAGCAGATCTGGGGTGGGGTAGAGATTCTGCATTTCTAACAAATGCTCAGGTGATGTCACTGCTCCTGGTCCGCAGACCAAGTTGAGGAGCCAGGATGTATACCTGGTAATATTAGGAACTATTGGGGTATCACTGCAGGGGCTGGAAGCCAAAAGCCACCTGGGAATCTGAACTCAAAGTCTGAGAATTATTTCTCTTCATCCTGGCTTCCAGCTACCCCTCAGCTAGTAAGCTGGATAAACAAGTCCCTGTAGACTGGAATAACTGATTCTTCAATCTTTATGAAACAGGTTTAAGAAAAGTAGGAAAAAGTCAAAAGATTAATCCTATACAAATAAAATCTGGTTTCAGAATAAAATGTTCACTCATACAGGGGTAAATACCTCCTTCAAGGCTAAATGGTTTCCTAAATTGAACTTCCTTGTTTAAGCTTACAAGTCCCTCTTGTCCTTGAAACTGCTTTGCCTCAAGGAAGTATTTGATTTCTTAGGAGTGCGTCACATTTTATGATTCTTGATTTAATCTGAAGTTAAGCTAAATGTTTAATCATGTCATAAATATTTAAAGTAGACCTGCAAATTTTGTATGTACACAGAAGTAAAGTATTCAAGTTGTTAACATTAATTAACCCTGGGTAGGTGTGAAGATTACAGGGAATTTAAATGTCCTTTTTTGCACACTTCTATGTATTACAAATTCCCTATAAGTAGTGTGTGATGTTTTCATATAAATAAGTATGTAGTTATTGTAAATGCAAGTAATTACTCTGATCAAGCCATGTAGTCATCATCAGGTTTTGTTGTCTTCTAAGATACAGAAATTTAAGAATTATTAATTGGCTTCCACTATGCTTTAGACACAATACTAGGAAATAGGGATAAATATATACATGCAGTCCCTGTTCTTAAGGAACTTATTGTTCAGTCAGTGCTGCAAGTATCACAGGGCAGAGGGGTGGGGGGGGGGGGGAGGTGGGACATGGGGTGATGCTGACATCTGTCCAGGCAACTCAGGGAAGTCTTGAAGAACACATCAGAGTCTGCCAAGCAGAAACGCAAGGAGAGGACATTGCAGGCTAAGGGAAGGGCTCGAAAGACACCTCACTGCCTAATTTCTCAGCCAATCTGATTTTAAAGCACATTATCCTCATTAACTGGTTAGTCCATGTCAAATCTCTGATGGTTATCTCTGTGAACAGCAAATTTGGTTGATTAGATTTTGATGTTAATGAGAACCTCAAATTAATTTGTTGACTTGCCAAAGGAATATGCACAAGGAAACTAGGATGAAGAATGCTAAAACACTTTAATCTTAGCCCATAAGGGCATCCCAAAACAGATAGTCCCAGGAATTTACTCTCCACAGTTTCTGAGAGCCAGGTTTTTGAGGAAATCTTTAGGAAAGTAATTTTTGCATGCAGCCTCCCCATCCACAAACTCACACAGGCACACACTCTCCCCATCACCACCAACACCGCCCAACATATATATATAGCTCTTAACTTCGTGGAAACCAATAGAAAGAAAATAAACTAGTCAACATAAACCTGCTTCACTTCTAGGGGGAAGAAAACAACTCAAAATGATGCCCGATTAATATCAATAGAGCAGCATTGGTTATCCCTTTCCATGTTCATTTATTTAACAAACACCTACCAGTACTAGGGATTCAGATCTGACTGAGACATGGTGTTTGCACTCAGGAAGCTGCAAGTCAAAGACCACAGGCCAGTGCAGTAAGTGCTGTGATAGACGGGCAGAGATGGACAGTGTGGTAGGGGCAGAGGTATAGTGCATCTAAGTTGGCCTGGGAGGGAGTAGTCCTGGAAAGTTATTTGGTTCACGGGGAAACTGCAGAGAACTGCAAATTGCTCAGTATGGCTGGAGCAAAGGGTGAATGTGAAGGAGTGGCAGACAATAAAGCTGAAGATATGGAAAGAAATGGGGTCGTGAAAGGCCTTATATACTAAATGAAAGAGTTTGAACTTTACCCTTGAAAGCTGTGGGGAGCTATTGAAGGATTTTAAGCAAGGAAATGGCATGATTAAAAAGATCAATATCACAGCAGTGTGGAGCACAGATTGAAGGGAGGCCACACTGGGGACAGGAAATGCAGTTGAGGGCTATTGCAGGACGTAGAGATGTTTAATGAGTTCAAATTAGGCTAGTTGTTCACATAAAGAGGAAGGGAAGCATTTAAGAAATAGTTAGAAACAAGATCTTCACAACAAAGTGAGTCACCAAGGATACCTACCCCAATTCCAGGTTCTGAGGTATTTAGTGTATGAAGAGAGAAATCACAGGGGAAGCACTAATCTTAGAGCACTTTTCAGTTAGAGTAAGAAGGTAAAAGGAATGTTCAAACAGGAGACTGAAGATGTAAGGCAATTTGTTAGTGATTGGCTATGAGTTCTGGAGGCCACAATGGAAAGTTCTGGAAGGTCAGGTGGGCAGCTTGATAGAGCAGATTAATAGAGACACAGAGCAATTTGGAAATAAGAATTCTAATAAAGATAGGTTATCTGGAAGTCATGAACAGGGATGTGGACTTGATGTGATCGATCTCAGATGTATGAAAGATGTGGTATATCCATGTTAGCCAAATTTATTTGACAGCGAAATGTTTTTGAAATCATAATGTATTGCTGGAATATCAAAAGGAGTTTATGAAATATGATGAACTCTTTGATCAAAGTAGCTAGTCAAAAATTGGTCTTAAGAATAAATTAGTAGCTACAAAAAATTATCAAAAATCGTTTATTTGCATCATGTTAGTGCCTAGTAGAAAAAAAATTAGAGGAATCCAATATTTTTGTTTGTTTGTTTTAGTAAGAACAGAAGAGAAAATCACAAGAAATGATAAAGATAGAAGTCTGGCCCCACAGAGGGACCCTCCTACCATATGCTCAGAGGTCTCCACTGACCCCATCCAGTTCAGGCTGGATAACGTCTGCCCACAGTGTCCCAGCCCCCTGATTCCCAGGTTGGTATCAGCCTTTCAGTTTCCTCAATGGAACCTAAAACTGTGAAGGTAGGTTTGAATTTAGAATGAGTGGACTTAAAGTTTTGCACCTGAAGCTGGTGAGGAGATTTAACCCCCAGCCCTAGCCCCAGTCCCCAGTCTGAAATCCCCTCCCCACTTCCCATCCCAAGCTCTCATCCAAATACTAGGGGCAGCAACAGGGTCTTCCTCATAAAAAGTCACAATCAGGCCCATGAAGTGGAGTCAGGTGTGTTTGGATGAGGACTTCCAGGAACCAAAGCATCCAGAATACTGTTTAGATGGCAGGAGAGAAAGGGGTGGCAAGGGTTTCAGATCAGCTCATCCTCTTGACCCCACAGACTCCTAAACCTCAGGTGAGGAGCACAGCTGGAGGAGGGCCAGAGTGGGTTCTTCTAAAGTGCAGGACTTAGAGCAGGGACCTTCTCACACAGGTCTAACTGTGGAGCTGCCTCCAGAAATCAGAAAGAGCATAGTTACTTCTCACCACATGCAGACTTTACCAACAAGCCGTAAGGAAAAGAGTAATAGTTGTTAAAAACAAGACAACAGGCCCAAAATGGAGTTGCTTATGCTATGCACCATGTCACCAAACTAAGACTTAACTTAATTATAGTTTTGCTCTCCCAGAAATGGAATCTTAAACCAGTCAATCAGGAATCATCTGATCAGCATTAGTTAGGTAATCTGTCTGAAAGACCCCTGCCATCCCCTAAAGAAAAGTAACCTTGCAATAACCAACCCTCTTGTTTTGCCTAGTATAACTTCCTTGTTCCCGCTCCCTTCTGTCTAGAAAAGCCTTTCATTTTGTACAGCTCCTTGGAGTTCCTTTCTATCTGCTAGATGGAATGCTGCTCAGTTGGAATAAATTTATGCTCAAATAAACCCTTAAAATTTTTAATGTGCCTCAGTTTATCTTTTAGCAGTTCTAGTATCATAAGAAGGAACTGAAGGAGACAAATGACAGCCCCTGGAGCAACAAGCAACCAGGTGTAGGTACCCGCTGAGCCCCTTGAGCTTGCTGCTGTCTTGCTGTCTCTGGAGGTGGTGCATAAGTCACTCTTGGAGACTAGCTCCACACTTTCTACATTATGAGCTTTCAGACTTATTTGAGCATTTCTTTTTCTGGACTGGGTCCTGAAACCAGCTGGAGTCAACTTAAAAACTGGCCTGGGTCCATCTTAGAAACTGGACTGGGTCCGGGGTCAGATTGAGTCCAACTTAAGCTGGACTGGGTCCAGTGTGAGGTCTCAGGTGAATATAATTTTGTTTAAGGCTGAATAAGCGGGTTAACCTTACCAAAGACAGTCTTGAATTATGGTGGCCAGAGCAGAGAATTTTAACCTAGATAAGCTTATCCATTTATAAGGTGTCCTGGAGAAAAAGGAATCTCAGCTAGGCACTCACTATAAAGGGTGGAGGGAAAATTATTTTTCCTCCTCTACAGTTTCTGGTGACCAGGATGAGACCTGCTGGGACACCCCACTCACTCAAGAGCCTAGATGGAATCCTAGGAAAACTGGCAGAAGCCAGCAAAGGGTGAGAATTCTTACCAAAGTCAGCCCTCCCAGGTCTCTATCTGTGGTGGCTAGTCAAGAGAGGAAGGTAAAATTTTACATTGTCCCTTCCTTTCCAAATTTAGATTGGCAGGTGAAAAACATTTGCAAGAATTAGATCTTTGAATTGTGACTCGTGAATTTGCTTTTGGGTACCCAGTGGTCATTGATCTTCTCTCTTCCAGGGAAAGCTATTGTTTTCTTGTTTGTCTTGCTTTGTGTCCCGAGAGCCCAACTTGGCCACTCTCAGGTTGGGGGCCCCCAAAAAATGGCAGGTCAGAAATGTGGGTTGCACCCCATTTGTGGCTAGAGTCCTACCAACTGTTCCCAGTAATTTTCAAAAATTCGAGGTGAGTGTTTGCCATTTTGAGAGGGAAGTTTTCTAATAAATGTGAACTAACTTTTTCCCCCAAATTTTATTCAGGCTTCTCTTTTAAGCAACCAGGGCATAATTAAATATCTTGAAATTCAGACTCGTAGAAAATATGAAATACTCTTTTAATCCTAGTTTTTTTTTTATCATAAAAGCAAAAGTTCACAATATACTGTCTGTTCTTTCCAAGGACATGGAAACTGTTGTCAAACTCTGTCCAAACTTTTTTAATTCTCTAATAAAGTCTTGTGGTAAAACAGATGAAAATAATGTGTCTGAACGTGACCATGGTGATTTCCTCCTAATTTATATTTATAATAATATAACTACCTCCTCCCTTGCCTCAACTGGCTGAAATTTTAGTGTGAGACACAGAATCTCTGTTTCCTGGGACCATCGCTCCTCAGTCAGCAGTTCTTCCTCTACCCTCCCCGTTTTTTTCTGAGCACGCCTTCTGCTTCTTCACCTTAACTCATAGTTCTTCGCTTAGGACTCCACGTTCTCAGCAGCTTCAGCGTCAGCAGTTGGGGTTAAGGTCTCTTTGCTCCCCACTGCTACTTCCAAACTGTTTTTCCCCACTCTTTGCTTAAAAGATGGTAATAAATCTACTCTCAGGGAAGATGAACACAAAGTTCAGGGAAGTGGTTGTCTTGGAGTGGGGTTGGCAGGTAAGTTCCAGATTACCTACTCAACAGTCCAACTTTATTGTCAACTGTTGTGCTTCACTGGTGCTCCATGAACAAGCATACCACTCTTTCACAAACTCATTCCTACGTCCCAGAAATGGAACCAAATTTCGTTTAATTGGGCGAGTGTGAAGCTCAAGAAACCTCCTTGACATCTCCTTCTCCCTCAGACCCTACATACAAACCATTGTGTTTTTCTGCTACGTTTACTTTTTGCTTCCTATAGATACCTCAAAGCCATCTGCTTTCTTCTAACTCCACTGCCCCCACTAGTGCAACTACCATCATCTCTAGCCTGGTCAAGTCAAATCTTTGCCTAACTGATCTCTCCACAATCTGCTCTCCATCCAGAGACCAGAATATGTTTTTCAAAACACTGATCTGATCATATCACTGTTAAAAGAGCTTTCAAATGGCTTCTAAAAGCTCATAGGCTAAAACCCCAAATCTTTAGCAAAGCTTTGCATTGTCCCATGTCTACAACACATTTACCCTATGGGCTCCAGTCACAGTGGCCTACTCTATGGTCCTGGAACATGCTACATGCCTATTCACCATTGGCTTGCTACACAGACTACTCCTCAGACTGAAATTCAAGAACATTTTCTCCTACATCACCCTACCTCCCCAGACCCCAACTCCAATCCATCACTCCTCTACTTCACCATGATTTTCATTGCATCAACCCCTACTTTTCATTCAAGTCTCAGTTCAATTGCTTCTTCAGGAAATTTTCTTTAATAGTCATGGGTAGATGAGGTCTGTTTCTTGTGTATTCCAAGAAGTATGGATTTTTTCCCCCTAGAAACATGTAATTTTATTAATTACTATCTCCTCAAATAGATTGTAAGTACCAGGAAGACAGGAATCATGCTTGGTTTTGCTAATGATTGTACTCCTGGCAACTAGCCTAGTACTTGGGATATAGTAAGCTTTCAATTAAAATGTGTTGAATTGTAAAGGAGGGTATATTAATTAAGTTTTGCCTCCTAACGAAAAACCAGAAAAACCTTAGTAGCATGCCACAATAAGCATTTTTTCTCACACTTATGAGTCTGCAGGTTGATTCCAGTTCACACTCATGGGTCTGCAGGTAATCTAGCCTAGGTTCAGATGTGTGGCTCTGCCTTGGGCTGTAGTTCAACTGAGCTTAGCTTTAAGCTAAATGTTGCATTCAAGTCAGCTTCATATATTTTCCCTGGGATGTGATCTCACAGCAAAGGCAGAAGCACAAGATCCAAGCCAAACCACACAAGCACATTTATGGTCTCTGCTTATGTCAGGTCCACTAGCATTCCTTGGCCAAAACAAGTAACACAGCTAAACCCAACACTGATGGGGCAGAGATATATGTTCCATCCAGAGGGAGAAGGAGAGGGGAGTGAATATTTGCTGGGCAATAACTCAAACAATCATAGATAGACACAAAACTTACTGTAATTCAATTTATAAGGCGTTAGATGACACAAAGGTGCCATATTAATAAAGGCCAGTGTAACTCAGTGAAGGTAAAAGAAGCTGGGGCGTTACAAAAGAAAAAGTTTTATGAAAGAGGTTTCACTTAAGGTAGGCCTTGGATAATGAAAGGATTTGAACTTGTAGAGACAGAGCTATCTAGATATCTCAAGTGGATGAAACAGCAGAAGCAAAGGCCTAGCGATAGGAATGTTTGGAACATATTTAAGTAGTTGTACGCCTAGCACGCGCAGTACCCATAGGGCAGTAGAGAGAGAGAACTCACAGTGGTTTTATTTGGCAGGGGCTACGCAGTGATCGTTGGTAAGCAGTGGAGTAGCATGATCTGGGCTGGGCTTTGAGACTATCAATTTGGCAGCAATACAGAGACAAATTGGAGGGAAAGAGATTGAATGGAAGGAGAAGCATTAGTAAATTCTTAGAATGTTTGTGAAGGCATGACAATTGCTTGATCCAGAAAAGTATCAGAGAGAACTTGTCAGTTAGTTGGCTGTGGAGGTCAAAGGAGAAAAGTATCAAAGATGATTGGGATTTTTTAATTTAGCAAACCTGGAAAAGAGTAATACAATCATCAAAAATCAAAAACACAAGAAGAAAAAATTTAGAGAAGATGATTAGAGAAGATGTGGAACTTATAAGTGAGAATAAGGTTGAGGACAGATATTCACTCATCTATTCAAGAACCATTTATTACTATAATCTTTTCAGGGGTCATGCCTATCTTGTCATTGTATGTCTAATATCTAGCAGGTTCCTGGCTCTGTGCAGGTTCTTGAAACACACTTATTGAATAAATGCTCAGCAACAGGATAGCAATGGTGAAAGAGATACAGACCATGCTCTCAGTAAGTTTACAGTCTATTTGAGGGTTATCTTAGTAGAAGTTATGACTGAAGCCATGAGAAGAAATTCAATTGCCTGGAATCTCTTACCCAACCTTAACTGCCCAAAAGCAAAATCTTGGTAAATATGAACATGCAGGGGTGGAGGAAGAGAACAAGAAGGAAACTGGAGCCATAGGAGGAATAATAGCAGAAAAGAAGGAAAGCAAAATAACTGAGTCTCATAGAAGCCAAAGTAAGAGAAAATTGCCTTAATGTCATAGAGGTCAAGACTAACAGAATTTCCAATAGTGTGAAAAATACAAACACATTATTTGATTTGGCAGCAGCAGGTCCATGAGGCTTTTCAGGAGTTGATCAGTTGGGGCAGAAACCAGATAGCAAGAATTTAAGGAAATATTGTGTTGTATGAGTGAAGGCAATCAGTACAATCTAAACTTTTTAAAAAATTTGACGTAATTGGGAAAGAAGGAGTGAAGTAGTAGTTCTGTAGGTTCTTAATTACTGAATTAAAGTAACTCATAATCATGCACGAATGACTAATATCCTTCTTCGGTTGTTCTCTGTTCAGTTACTCCACAATCTATGCCAGGTAAATCCCCACCTCTAATCACATTTCTTTCTCAAAAAATTTCCAGTGGTCATTACCTCTTAAATTAAGTCCTAGATTAGTTTTTTGCTCTAGCCCAAGTGCCAAACCCATATTTAAGGCATTTTCATCCAGATCCCTTCCTTATAACATGTATTCATGCTCCAAGCATATTGAATAATTTTCTGTCCACTTCTTCCATTTAAAAAAATTCTTTCTCACCTAGGTAACTGCTCACATACTTCTCTCTACTTATATCCCCTTATTCTTGTAATCTTGCCTCTCCCACAAGGCAAAATATCCATGAAGTCTTTGCTAGTCTCAAGTCTTTATTAGTCTCCATCTATCTTCTAAATAGAAAGATGCAAAGACTAAAATAGGAAACAGAGATAAGTATGTATAGATGCAACAGAGTTTTTTAAAATAACAAACAGATAATTTGAACAACTCCATGTTAAAAAATTGATAATCTGGATTAAATGGGTAAATTTTATGTTCTCCACCAGAATGTGAAATGTCAAATTTATTGCTAGAAAATATATATACCTTAAATGGATAAGTAACAAAGAAATTAAGCTCAGACCCAGAGGGTTTCGGGTGAGGTTTACGGAACTGTCAATGAACAGGTAACCCTGTATTACACTAGCTGTTCCATGATTTTAAACATGGTTGAAGAGGAAGATGCCCAATAGATTTTAGGATGCCATTGCAGCCTTGACTTCCAAATTTGTTTGAGATTGTAAAGAAAAGAAAATTATGGGAGGCCAGCCCAGTGGCGCAGCAGTTAAGTTTGCAAGTTCCGCTTTGGCGGCCTGGGGTTCGCTGGTTCAGATCCCGGGTGCAGATCTATGCACCACTTGTCAAGGCATGCTGTGGTAGGCATCCCACATATAAAGTAGAGGAGGATGGGCATGGATATTAGCTCAGGGCCGGTCTTCCTCAGCAGAAAGAGGAGGATTGGCGGCAGATGTTAGCTCAGGGCTAATCTTCCTCAAAAAAGAAAAAAAGAAAAGAAAATTATGGGACCATTTCATATTAGTCTATCAAACTTCAACAGTATATTTTAAAATAAAAATCAAATAAGGTTTAACCCAGGATTGAAAAAAATGATTAAATAACAGAAAAGTCTACAATTGTAATTCACCAAATCAATGAAGGCAAACTGGATAATCATGTGATTTCTTCAGTGATACAGAAAAATATTTGACTGTTTATTACTTCAAAACAAAAACAAAGCAAAGCATGTACTGAGATCAGGAAAATAAAACTTGGAACTTCCTTAATTTCATAAGACCTGACCGCCAAAATTCTATACCCATGTAAATAACTATCTATTAGAGTGATTTAACAAATCAGCAAGTTTTATAAAATCAGTGTGAAAAATCAACACCCTTCCTCTCCCCCAGCAATAACCAACTACAAAATAGAGATCCATTCACAGTAGCCACAAGAACTGGAATTAACCTTATAAGGAATACCGAAGAATCTTATGGAGTAGATAGCCCATGTTCACGGTTCGGTGACTTAACATGTTTAATTTCAACCAAAATTCTAGTCATACTTTTTACCACTCTTCTGAGACTTTTCAAATTGTCCCTCTTGCATCACAATTATACGTATGCTTGTCTTACTCCCTCGCCTAAACCCTAAGTCATTGGAGGATAGTAATGTCTTCTCCATTTTTAAAATTCCTCAGAGCACCTAGTAATACAGAGCCTTGTATGATAGGCACTTAAAGATATATATGTTGAAGAAGGAGAGGAAAGAATCTGTGAAGGTACGTTTTCATAATTTGTCCAAGGAAGAGTTCTTAAAATAGGTGCATCAATTGGCGCATCAAGGTTGAAGGGCTTCTCAACTTCTTTTCTTTTCCTGTAGTTTTTAATGTTATGATTGGGATCCTAAACTGGCTGAAGAGCTAGTAAAGGTTTGTTATATTTATCTTTAGGTACCACTGAATTGTAAAAGAAATATTTCACCGACAGTTTCATATTGATTCCTAATCCAATTTACCTTTGGGTTCTCATGCACTAGCTATTTTCTTATAATGGAAGCTTTTAGGAAACTATTATATAACATATCATTTTAAAAATTTTATACATGTTTCTATTGCTTCTCCTTTTCACAAAAAACACCTCTATTTTGTTTCTAAATTTCTTGTCAGTGTCTCTTTAAACAGCATATGAATCAGGCAATGCATCTGACAAATTACTAGCTTGTATAATGTTCAAATATTTCCTTAATAGAAATAGAATCAGAATACTCACCAAAATTATTTAATGGTGTGAAGATTGTGTCTATTCTATGAATTAAATTCTCAGGAGATTTATGAGTCCATAGACTCATAAATAATAGAACTCAAAATTGATCTTAATAATTAGATGAGGACAGAGAGAGGTTAAGTGACTTTCTTACAGTCACAAAGAAGTTGGTGAAAGAAAATACAGCAGACACAGGCAATGCATCAATTAATCAGCTATTCATTGACTGTCGATACAATTTTGTTCTTATCTTTATGCCACTATTCATGGCAGGGTAAATTTGAACAAAGTCAGAAAGAACAGCCCGGGCTGCACAAAATGTGAGGTCAATGATGTTTTCCTTTCTTTCACAAATTTCTCTTCAGTGGAATACCAGTTCCTCACTTTCTGGTTGTGTTACCTTGGAGTCATCGCTTAACGTCTGTGCACTTGTTATCTTACTTAAATATTGCCTATTCATAAAGCTGTTGGAAAAATTAAATGATAAATGTAAGTCCTTGCTTAATGACCTAACCATAGCAGCTGATGAAAAGCATTTTTTCTTCCTTCCTCTCTTTAAAATAATATAGTTTCCTATCTCTAACATCCTACTTCTATCAGAACAAGAAAAGTCTCTCTCAACCTAACGCACTCTTTCACAAAACTAATTTACAGCATTTTCCAAAAATCTAAGCTATTTTATTCTAAAATAATGTTTGACTATATAAAATAAATATTTGATGAGTCATTTATGTAAACTCCTTTCTTATTTCTGTATTTGATACTGAAAAGTAATTATTTATCTGTATCCTAAATTTGAAACATTAACTTCATTACAAATTTATTACAACCAAAACGAAGGTAGGTATGATGGAAAGAGCACCTGACTAGGAGTCAAGAAAACTTGCCTCTAAGTCTGGCTCTGCCATTATTTAATCATGGCAATTAGGGTGAATCACTTAATCTCTCTGACTCTCCTTCTCATCTGCAAACTCAAGGGGCTGAGCTGGGTGATTTCTGAGGTCATTCACCCCAGAAGGAAGGCTTGTACAGATGCTCAGTCCGCCTGGGATTTTCTCCTCCCTCATATACTTGTAAGTTACACAAAACTACCAAGGACCTTACCACTTCTCAGAGATTTTCTCTTGGAAATTGGACACATAGTCTAAAATGTAATAACAAGGGAATATGAAAACCTAAGAGTTATGGATACACGAATGCTCAGATATGTGTGGAATAATAGACTTGTCTCATCTGAATTTTTAGAATATCATAGCAGTTTCCCCAGAATATGTATTAGAGAGAAGCAAAAAGAATATGAAGGGAAAGAGTACTACTTCTTGCATTTAGGAAATGGAAGAGGCGAAGCCGATTGTCAAAGTTGATAGTAGACATAATTACAGCACCACATCTCCAATTTTCAAAACTTAAACATCATAAATGATAAGATATTTGAGGTATCCTAATTTTTTAAAAACTTTCTCAGTATAGTATTCTCTGAAGGCACGTTTACCTGCTACTAACCGAACCATAATTATCTGAAGAGAACACTTTTCATCCATTCACTCATTTACAAGCTGCCTCATCTATTCAAAAGCAATTTTAAAAAATTGAATCCCTCCACTTGTGCACTGGATTCTAACTCTTTTTACCTACTCAAGGAAATTGCTGCAGCAATTCTTGCTTAACCCACATAAATTTGTCCTCGTTCCTGAATATTCTCCATCAATATAAAAGTGCTACACTTTCCCCAATGAAAAAATAAACCCCTCTTGACCTCACATTCTCTCTAGCTTCTTTTCTTCTTATAGAAGAATTCCTTAAATGAGTTGCCTATATTTCCTATCTCAAGTTATCCTCCTTTATTCTCTCTTTAACACTTCCCAACCAGATTTTTGCCACCTCTACTTTACCAAAATTACTCTCATCAAGTTCAACAATTACCTTCATGCTGTTAAATCCAATAGTCAAGTCTCAGTTCTCATTTTAGTTGACATAGCAGCAGCACATGACATAGATGATCCCTTCCTCTTCCTGGAAACAATTTTTTCATTTAGCTTCCCAGATAACTGTAATAAAAACAATAATAATGGCTAGCACAAGCTAGCACTGCTCCATTTTGTAGTTCATCTGCATCTACCATGATCCATCTGACTTTTCATAAAGGCTATACAAACTAATTCAACTTTGATATGATGACAATTATTACCCTGGCATCTTTTCAGTCTTTGTTAGAATTCCTGCCATTCCTCCTGGGATAGGGTACTGTGGTACTACTCTGATTTACTACCTTAACCAGAGTATGGGGTGGGAGTTGAGGTCAGGGGGAAATTTCAGAGGCTTCCACTTGGCCTTTCCTAACAGCATGGCTCTTACTCCACAGGTGAGGGAACCAAAGTGATGGTTCTGCTAGTTCTGAGTGTAGCCACCATGATTATGTACTCACAAACTGAAGAAATTACCACAGATGGGTGTGGGTTGAACGTATGGTGAGTTGAATGTGGACCAGGACTCCGTTTGTTTCTTGGCCCTTATATTTAGCAAGTTTAACTAGGGTGCCATGACAGCATTTTGAGGCTTCTGGTATCACTATTGGCTCAGCTTCTGTATCCAATAATCCTCACAAGACCTGAGTATTTCCCCATCTCCAGTCTGCAGTGTGCTGGTAAATGGCCATAGGACCCTTTGGTAATAAACTGGTAAACAGCTTCTGGAAATCCATGTTGTGGTAATACACAGTCCTTCCTCAAGGGAACTGGCTTCCTCTGTTCAGTCAATAGGCTCAGGTCTGGGAAATGGGTATGGGGCGATTTTTTTCTATTGCAGTTGACTTCAATCCTCTACTTGCAAGCTCTTAATGTTATTTGGTTATATGATTCAAGCAAACCACTCATTGGCTGCCCATCTCTATTGTCCCTAAGAAACCATGGTCCATCAGCCATTGCCACAGATCCCTGTACATCAAGGCTCCCTGGTCACTATCCAACTGTGCTGCCCATTCCAGTAATTATGACCACCCTGCCTCTGGTGGTTAAGTGCTACCATCGGGCCTCCTCTGTTCTAGAGTCCTATCATCCTCATTGATACTACAGAGTTGGTTCCACAGTAGCAACTCCTACCATCAACATGCTTACATTGGACAGCCATCACTGAGCTTCTCAGTAATGCCAATGCCCTCCTCACCAATGCATTCTTCATTGTTTGAATGGAGGAAGTGTCCTCTGCACACTATGGGGGAGCATAGTCAACTGTTTTATGTAATAAACTTATTCCAGCACTGCCACTTGTCTGAGCCTTCTGATCTCTTGCTCAACTGTCTACCAGGGCAGTTACATCATCTCCACCTCATTTACTATGTCATTGCTATCTCCATAGCTTCCAAGAGTGATACAAGCAGTGTATTAGGACCAGATCCAGACTTATTGCCAGCGTGTTAAACCCTGAGTCATGAGGAAGTATCTCCATAGCAATAAATTCTTCCTTACCCAGTCTTATATTTTGCCCCTGTCCCCATCCTACACTATTCCCATGCATGCTCTCTGTCAGTATTAGCCAGGCACTACAGCTTTTTAATTAATAATCCACTTCCTGCAATCACAGAGACAGTACTTCCCTATTTTTTCCATGCCAAGACTTGACTCCAGTTACTGGCCTAGAAACAATGAGAAAAAATGTAAGCAGATCTTGAGGAGATCAAGCATCGTCTGGAAAGATCTCCAGTGAAGCCTTTGCACAGCTTCCAGGCAATAAGAGCCGCTAGCCAAAGAGAGGAGCTACTTCTGCCGACCTTTAGGGTTCCTAGAAACCTCATAATAGCAATGCCACCTGCCAGGATTATCACCACCGCAATTAGCATCGGCAGTGGGATCTTTATTTTATCTGACTAGAGAATGATCAAATTTCAGGCTCTCATTCTAAGGCTGTTTTCAAGGACCACTTCTCGTACCAATTGTTTTAGATTGGGTTTTCTAAAAAGCAAGCCTTGAGATGCAAGTAATTTCCTTGGGAAATAATTCCAAGAACATGTTATGATTTTAAAGAATTGTCAAGGATGGGGCCGGCTCCACGGCCGAGTGGTTAAGTTCGCACGCTCCGCTGTGGCGGCCCAGGGTTCGGATCCTGGGCGCGAACATGGCACCGCTCATCAGGCCACGTTGAGGTGGCGTCCCACATCCCACAACTAGAAGGACGTGCAATTAAGATATACAACCATGTACAGGGGGGGTTTGGGGAGATAAAGCAGAAAAAGAAAAAAAAGAAAAGATTGGCAACAGTTGTTAGCCCAGGTGCCAATCTTTGAAGAAAAAAAAAAAGAATTGTGAAGGACAATGAAGGAAATAGAATAAAAAGAATGCTAAAGAGCAGATTTCCACAGTGGGCAACTGAAACTCTGAGAAACTGCAGAATATACCTCATAATTGTCCCACCAAGGGGCAAAGAAGTTGAGGTCTTTATCCACAAACTCCTGACTCTCATTGTTTGTTGTCTCCTCTGAGAGGAGTTAATTCTCTGCCCCATTCAGGCCTATCCCCAGGCACAAACCAAACATGCTCTCTGTTAGTTAGGCAGAAGTAATGGGTTTGTATAGTCCTTAGAAGCTGTAGGTGAGATCCAGGTGCATCAAGGGAATATGGTGGGGTATTGACAACACCTGCTACACTACCATAGGCTGAAAACCTCTCTCTCCTGCCTTAAAAAGAAAGTGCCAATTACATTTTTAAGACACAAAACTACATCTTTATTGTTTTTTAAATTTTTATCCTTGTCCTACATAAAAATCTTACTTTATTCTGCAATTACTATGTATTCCACAGATTGGAAAAGGCTCTAATGAATGACTACTGAAGAACTGTTATTTATGGGTACAATTAGTTAGATAGATGGATATTATAAATATTATACATATGTAGGATATTGGACTTAAATATGAATACAATTTTATATATATAATAACTGTGTATAACGTAAGAGACGATGAATTGAAATGAAGAAAGACTATATGCATATTTAGAGAAACCCGTTGGTAGGCTATTATAATCTGCAGAGCATTAACCAAGGCAGTAACTGTGAGCGGAATGGAGAAGGGGACAGTTTTGAGAGATCTTAATGAGATGGAATTTAGAGGACCTGTCAACTGACAGAAAATGGGGATTACAGGAATGGAGGAATCAAAATATAGTTAATATCTTTCCCCGTCTTTCAGATATGCAAGTTAAATACTTAACAGCAATCAAGTAGAAGAGAAATTATAGATATTTTCAGAAAAATCTAGCTGAAATCCTTCACACTGAATTTTGAACTAACTCCACAGATGATTTTAATACTCTCCAAAGTTTGAGAACCACAACCTAAAGTGACGCTACTAGAATTCCTTCTTAAGAGACTTGGGTGTCATTAACTGGCCTACAGGTTTCAATTCCCAGAATATCATCTATTTTAGGTGTTCAAAGTTTCCATATGGAAATTTATAAAGTCGTATTAGCAAAACCCAGAAAGTTTAATTCTACATCTATCAGACTTGCTGTGACTACTTTGGCAAAAAGCCAAATGGTTTGTTAACCATTATCAGACACTGTTCTGAACAGAAGAACTTTCCAGCAAAAGGAGGTGAACTGAGAGAACCATTGCACAACTCTAATCCAAATGCCAAAATCTAAGCCCTTCCAATTCTGTTTCTAGCAAGCGCTGAACGAAGATAAATTGAGGCAGCCCCAGAATGAAGCAGGATGAATTTACGATTGGCCATTCAAACTTATTCCTTGCCCCATGTTAAATTCACACTATAGTGCAACCTGGCTGTCAGGTCACTAACACAAACCAGCTGTGACACAGTTTTTCCACTTGAGAGACTGATTTAAGGCACCATTCAACAGAAGACTGTTTCGCTTTCAACTTTTAACAAGGATTTCTTGTAACAAATTATTTGTAAAAAAAGATGTCACTTTTTCTCCAGCTCCCTAGTGATTGACAAAATTAAAGCTATCCTTACATTTAAGCAGAAAAAAAAAGTGTAGATTTGGTATGAGAGGAGTTATTGACATTTTAGGGATAGTGATGGTAAAATATATATCCTAGAAGGAGCTTTAAAAAAAGTCAAAAACAAATGTTTATTTCTAAATGATTTAGTACAGCCTTAATTCATTCAACAAATATTTATGGAGCATCAATTGCGTATTTGACTGGCACTTTCTCTAAAAACTGGGCATATTGCAATGAAGAAGACAAAGTGTGTCCTCTGAACACCACAATGGTAAATATTTAGTGATCAGTTCACCAGGCAGCAAAGTCCTGGTTTGTAGGCACTGATTCCTGTAGTCTGAATACTCCCATCATGGCCAATTTCAAGCTACTTATGTGACTTCACTGAGGAGCTTAGACATGACACACACTATTGGCTTTCAGGAGCCAGTAGGAGCCAGCTCCAGCACATTTCTGGAACACAGGGACCATGGAGCTCTCTCAAAAAAAGAAGGTGGTTGAATTATGTAGTAATGTAAGTTTTGAGAAAGACTGTATCCCTTTATTGTATACTCTATCCTTCTCTTATAGGTTCTCCAAACATATTAGCCCAATAATGAGTTGTACAGTAAAGGCTTATTTAGAATTATCTACGCAGTGTTTCTCAAAATAATTTGACCACAGAACTATCTTGTCAACCTGGATAATCTTTAAACTGCATACTCAGCCCCTGAAGAGTGGAAAAGTTGGTGCATATGACTGTGAAGGACTTAAATGTGAGAATCTCAAAATCCTCAAGACTGGTAGATGCAGGTACACCTTAACAGCCAGAATGACAACATTTCCCAAAGCGATTATGTACTCTAAATACGTGGAAAATCTTCTCCGGGTATAATTTGGTTCTCATCACATGGACTTTAGTCACCATTTACGTATCTATTTCTCAGTCATTCAGGGAATGGTCAGATTATATCTTCTTTTACGAACTGCAGAAATCCTTTATTTCCTTCTCCTGAATTCCTCCTTGATTTAAGGATGATAGGATAAAAGAACAAAAAGTCAAACTAAACCAGTAATTTTATTTGATAACAACTGGACAATGACGACAATAACTTAGGCCTTGGAAATATTGATTAAAATACTATGATTGGCTCAATAACCTAGCCTTTTTTTCAGACCAGGACACATAATGGAGAAATTGTGATAAATCACTTACACTTTTATAACAAACAAAATTATGAAGATACTTGAACATTGACTTTTTTTAACTTCATGTAAAAAAACTGAGACCCAGAACAGTGAAGTAAATTAGAAGGTTCCTATAGTGATTTTGTGTTGCAAGTTTATAATATGTATAATTCTGAAAACCCATTTTCTAACAAATAATGAAGCTTTCCCTTAGACATTTTAGGAAAATTCCAAAATGGTGAAAACTTCTTGAAAAGAATTATGTATGTATGTATGTATGTATGTATCTGAGTTTTCCTATGGAATCAAGATGCTAAAAGACACAATATGTCTAAATATACTACTAAAAATATTTCTAGACATTCAAAAAAGATTTGTGCATATATTTGATCTCTTTAGAAAATTGTCATAAATATTATTTATGGAAATTGCAATGACTAAATCTTGGATTCCAGAAAGTAAGATTTTAAGAACAACCTGGATAAATGATAAAACTTGATGCTAAATCAAGTGACATTTGAATTTAATTCAGTAAATTTTTACTAAGAACATGCTATGAAAGAGGTCCTGTGCATAAGTGAGTATCACCCCCATATGTCAAGTCTGTCAGAAACAGAAATGCTTTAAAATATTTCAATGATAATTTCTCCAAAAGGAACATGGACCATTAAATAAATATTTTTCAGGTAAAACAGAAAATCAAGTTAATAACCTCAAAATAACTTTAGTTAAATTAGTGACAATCCATGCATATTTGCTTTTTCAGCACTAATGAGTTTAAGTCGGAGAGTTAAATTACTAACTCTACTCATAGTTTTTGTTAACTTATGATACAAAATCACTGTCTAGAATAGAACCTACCAAATATTGTTATAGACTGCTGACCTCATCCATCTTGGTGATATGATAGTTATTTTGCTAAAATCTTTCAAAGCAACTGATTGTGGCCTTCTTAAATTCTGTTTAAAAGGTTTTTCGTTAGAAATAGATGAATTTGAATAAAATATTGCTCCTATACTTTCTGACCATTTTTTTTTCCCATAAAAGTGAAATTTGTTATTTATATCCTCTCTGGTTGCTAGGATAAGATGTCTCCTTAAGGTTGCTTACACTAGTAGCAAAAGCAGCTGGTGAATCTAATTTGCATTTAAATGAACAATTCACAACAATGTCCTTCAAGTCCCAGGATGCTCCTGATGGATCCCCTATGCACATATGCCAGAGTAACTGCAAGATAAATATATAGTCAACAGTACAACCTAAAAGCTGCATCTGTTAACGGGTCTGGCACTCTATGTAGGGCTGCTGATGTACTCACCACTCTTTCGAAAAAACAGTCATCCCAAATCTAATGTTCAATCTCTATGCCAGGCCATCTCCTTCTTATATTTCAGGCTGTTCAAGGGTTAACTCCAGCAAGCCTAGAATTGGCCTGAGTTGTTTTACCAAATAAAAGATCTACCAATCCTTGTTCCTCGGTCAGAGCATGAAATGTGATAGATAATCTTGCTTTGTAACCATGAGTCCACGGAGCTTCGGGGAAGTTTGTACCAGCTTATTAGCACTGTTTATGATAACAGTGAGACCCTTGAAGGTGTCTGCCATTGATGCTACCAGTAGTAACAGTCAAACAGGTTTCAATAGCTAAAGAACTTTCCTAGGATCCAAAGTGGCAGTATTTTCCAATCTACAGTTTTTCAAGAAAAGCATACAATATAAGAACAGCATTAAAGTGCCATTGGTGCTGGTTACATAGCAAGAATATTGCTACATGACCAGCAGGGTATGAGAAACAATATCCAAGACTCCATTTTAGCTGTCTTCATTCTGAGGTGTTTAGTGTTGGGGAAGGTCATCAAGAAGCTGTAACCACTCTGTGACCTGTGAGCTGGACCTGAGAACTGGAGGCAGCCCACTCCTTCCTGTGTCTTCTGCTTGCCTTCTCTGCTCCCAGAAGCTCCCCCAAAGATACGCCTTGAGATAGGAACATGGTAATGAGGCTACCTGAACTGGGTACACAACTAAACCCAGTTAGGGCCCCCTGTGTACATGACCGAACCCAGTTAAGGCCTCTACATAAACTTTTAAGATTTGGAAAGTGGTTCAGAAAACTACTCATCTTGTGGCTGCCCAGACAAGCCTTGTAAGTAAGTTTTCTTGCCTATTAAACCTGTCACCTATCAATCTGGAATGGGTTGCCTTTTTCATCACTGTCTCTTTGCCCTCTACATACAGAGGCCAGTTTCAGATTATACCCAGGGAGTTCTGGGCAGGTTGCTAGGAACACTCAGTACACGTGTCAGTGGTTCTTGAGCAGAGGGAACAATTGCATCCATTAGCCTTTACAGAGGCAGGACAATTAGAGCTCTTCCTGGCCACTTTGGATTCCTTAATGCAAGACAGCTTTGGACTGTGATTCATATTCTTACTGTAATGCTGTTGCTGTATTGTATCCTTTTCTTGCAAAACTGTAGATTTGAAAATACTATCACTTTGGGAATGTTCTTTAGCAATTGAACCTTATGAGACTGTGCAAAAGCTATGTATTCACTCCTTTTAATAATCACCTTTAGAAAGAATCACCTTTCGATGATTATAATTTATTACCTGCTTATCAAAAAGTTTGGAGATTACAAAAAAAATTCTACTGAACAAAATTGAAGTTACTCATAATCTTACAATTGAGAAATAATTATTCTTAACAGTTTGGGTCCTTCCCTCCCCCCACCAGATTTTCTCTCTGCTCTGTTGAGATGGTGTGCTCATAAGAATTTTGTATTCTGCTTTTCTTCAGGTAGCCTTGATAACATTAGCAGTATTTTTAGTAAATATCATTTTACTGACTACGTAATATTACATCATGTAGGTATTACATCATCATAAAAAGTGTATAGTTGAAATTTTCATTTATTTGTATTTTTCTTCTTTATAAACAGTTATAAAACTCTTCTTGGGCGTAAAACTGTTTATCACATTTCATCTGTATCCTTAAGATAGATCCCTAAAGTTAGATTGACTACACCATAGAATACAAATATTTTAAAGGCTGTGGCTATAATTTTACTAATTAATTTCCAAAAAGATAATACCTATGTTTACACTCACAAGAACTATAGCAATACTTTACCAATGTAATCATATATTTTGGAAATATTTATCCCTTCTCCATCATATGTATTGGAATAATTTTTTTTTGCCTTTTATTTTATGTTTTTGGCTTAAAGATATTTCATGTTTTTATATAATGAAACCTATTATCTTTCTGATTTCTCGCATTACTTTTAAGTCTGGAAAATATTTCCTCATGCAGACACTTGATACTGTAATTTAATTTACTGTAATAAAGAATTTTTATTTTCTCCTAGACATTTTACAATCTGATTTTTCACATTAAACTCTTTAAGCATTTTCAATGTTTCCCCAAGTCATAAACTCATTTTTTCTGTACCATTTATTGAAAAATGTATATGTTTATTGAAAAACATGTATGTTTCACATATGTTGTGAGAAAATAGATCTTCCCTGGATTTCTCCATGTTCTTGCAAAGTCGGGGCCTCCTGAAATTGATACACTGTGAAAAACTGAGATGATTTTGTTTTACTTTCACAAGAAAAAAATTGCTTTTCGCTTGCCTGAGTATTAGATCTTCAGCTATTTTTCTCCTTAATGGTGGAGCTTATTACTCCCACACAAATGATAATAAAGCTCTTATCCCTATGAGCCAGAAGGTTCCATTCCAGGATAGGCACCTGAATCAAAGGAAAGGGAGACTGAATAAGCCCTAGACCACTGGAAGGATTTAGTGTTATCTTCCCGTGTGTTTACATTTCAGAAGAAAGCCCATCCTGAGTTGTAAATTTGGGGAACTGGTCTTCTCTTCCTCCTAAAGAGATATAGTTGCATTCCAAAGGGTAAGAACCCAGGGTCCTTCCCCGTCAACAAGGAGGAGAGGCAGCTATTGTCTTCTTCTATGTAAGGAAAGAAATTCAGAGTTATGAATCCCAGCCTACAGTGCAATCCCACAGCAAGTTTAGGATTTCTCCATCTACATCTCATCGTGTCATCTGCGGGTTTAGGAATGGGGGACTGGGAACTGTTTCAGCTGTGAGTAAAATAAAGCTCTTACTCTGACTATGTTCAGATGTGTTTCACCCTCCTGGTTGTGTCCCTTTCTTCCTCTCTCTCTAGATACATAATGTGGTGCAAGTAGAATAATATCTCAGAACCTTTACAGTTTCTTAATTATGCCTCTTGAATCTCCTTCTGGACTATTTTCTGTCTAGCATTATCACCTTATTAATTACTTTAGCTTTATAATATTTTCTAATATTTGATAAATTTCACATAACCAGTGGGGTTTTTGAAAATATTTTTTAATCAATTCTCACCCATTCATTTTTTCACAGGAATTTTAGAATCCCTTCATCAAAATCTAAAAGGGCACCGAAATTTTTATTAACATAACAAATCAGTAGATAATTAATATCCTTACCATATTTAGTTTTCCCATCATGAAACATGGTCTATTTCTTCATTAATTATAATTTTTAATGTCTCAGTTTTGCAGTTTTCTGTATATAAATTCAATCATTTCTATTTGATATTATTATTAAGCATTCAACGTTTCTGTTGCCAATGTGTATGTAATCTTATTTTTCATTCTGCTTTCTATCATTGTTGATATGACTATAAAATAATCTTACATTGAGTAAGATTGTTCAGTAAGATTACATGCAGTAAGACTTTTTTTAGCTATCATTAATTTTTACACATTTCCCACTGATAGATTTAAGTTTCTTAACTATCCAATTGTATTCACTATATATAACCATTCAGTTCTGTTTTACGTTTTTTAGCATTGAAGAAAATTTATAAAATACATTTAACAGTAAAACCTATTTGTCTAACAATAGAACTAAGATTTTTCTTGTTGATCTAGTCCTGTATCAAAAATATTTATCATGAGAATCTGTAGTTATCAGGCACTGAAAATACTGAATCTTGTAAGATGACATAAGCTGGGCCTTCAAGAAGTTCACAGCCTAGTGGCGGATAGCGTAGCTTCTAAGGAAAACTCAAAACTTTATTCTATACACCTCTACATCAGCTGCAAACTTCAGTCAGCAGAGAAAGGAGTCAGCAAATGATCAAGAAATTGGCAGATGGAAAGTTTCTTGATTCTAAGCTCTAAAAAAGAATCAGTATAGGAGAAGGGGCGGAGCAAAATGGCAGGGTGAGCTGACCCGGGATTCTCTTCCTTCCAAAATACAACAAAGGATTGAAAAAACTGAATTTCAGAGAATAAATCTAATGCCAACACATTAGAAACCTACAATACCAAGAAGGCGGAGATCATAAACCTTGCTAACGGCCTCCGAAGCACTGGAACAGTAGGAGAGAATGTCGCTCCCCCCAGAGTCTGTGATCACTGCTGCACAGGTCTGAGAAGGAGCAGGGGAGGGGCGGCGCGACTGGGGTATCATCCAGGACTCCTGCCACTGGTTCAGTGGAAACCCGCTGACAGGGGAAAGCTTCCGTGCATGGGGACCCCATAAACCCAGGGCCTCGCGAGACCAGAGAACAGAACTGATCTGAATGCAGATCGGCATGCACGAGAATAGCAGCCCCTCCCTCTCGGCAAAGCCACTGGGAGCTGCCATCTTGCCCGAAGGCTGAGAGCTCAGAACACGTGGCTCTCCACCCCCCATCTAGTGGCGACAGGCTGTAACTGCAACCAAATTCTACCACCATGCGAAAAAACCGCTCCTCTACCATCCAGCAATTTATAAAAGCCCCAGACCAGAAGGAAAACAATAAAAACATAGAATTAAGTCCTGAGGACTTGGAATTAGGTAAACTAAGTGATAATGAGTTCAGAGCAGCTATAATCAAAAAACTCAATGAGGTAGAGAGAAAGAGAGAAACAAGCCAATGAGCTCTGGAGTTACCTCATAAAAGAGATTGAAATCATAAAGAAGAATCAAACAGAATTACTAGAGAGGAAAAACACAATGGACCAGATAAAACAGAATACGGATTCCCTGAATGCTTGTGTAGACACCATAGAAGAGCAAATTAACATAATTGAAGATAAACAGGCTGAATGGCTCCAGACAGAGGAAGAAAGAGAACTAAGAATTTAAAAAAATGAGGAACATCTCCGAGAGATAGTGGATTCAATGAGGAGTAAGAACTTAAGGTTCATAGGAATTCCCGAGAACGTGGAAAAGGAAAATGGAGCAGAACGTGTGCTTAACAAAATTATTGAAGAGAACTTCCCAAATCTAGGGATTGATGGAGAAATGTACGTAGAGGAAGCTTTCAGATCTCCTAGATTTGTCAATGTAAAAAGACCTACTGCAAGGCACATAGTAGTACAATTGGCAAGAAGGAAAGATAAAGAAAGAATACTCAGGGAAGTAAGAAAAAAGAAGAGAATAACCTATAAAGGAGCCCCTATCAGACTTTCAGCGGATTTCTCTACAGAAACCTTACAAGCTAGGAGAGAATGGAGTGATATATTGAAAGCTTTAAAAGATAAAAATCTTCAGCCAAGAATACTCTATCCAGCAAGAATTTCCTTCAGATATGAGGGAGAAATTAAATCTTTTTCAGACAAACAAAAGTTAAGGGAATTTGTAACTAGAAGCCCTCCACTACAAGAAATCCTCAAGAAGGCTCTCATACCTGAAAAAAGAAAAAAGGGAGAAAGGGGTCACAATCCACAGACTAGGGAGACCGATGGATAGAACCAGAACAGGATAGCAAATATTCAACTATAGCATTAGGGTAAAGGTAAGGAAACTACCAAAGCAAGGATGATCTTATCACACTCTAACTACAAATTCATAACGCAAGTTGGAATAAGAAATGAAAATAATTATTTAGGAGGGGAAGAGCAAAGGACCTAAATCAGTATTGGCCAAGTAAGTAAGAGACCACCAGAGAAGAGACTATATTATACACGAGATTCTAAATACAAACTTCAGGGTAGACACTAAAATAAAATACAGAACAGAGTCATAAATCATAAATAAGGAAAAATCTAAGAAACCCAGCATAACAAATTGCAGTATTAAATGTGTAGGCTAGAGCACACAGGAAAAGAAATGCAGGAAAACAAGATAATGAGTGACAGATTGACAGCATTAAGTCCACATGCATCAATAATCACTCTCAATGTAAATGGATTGAACTCTCCAATAAAAAGACACAGAGTGGCAAAATGGATTAAAGAACAAGATCCAACAATTTGTTGCCTCCAAGAAACACACCTCAACCCCAAGGACAAACACAGGCTCAGGGTGAAGGGGTGGAGGACAATACTTCAAGCTAATAGCAAGAAAAAAAAGGCAGGTGTTGCAATTCTTATATCAGACAAAATAAGACAGGTAAAGAGAGACACAGAGGGACAATATATAATGATCAAAGGGACACTTCATCAAGAAGAAATAACGCTTATAAATATCTATGCACCCAACACAGGAGCACCAAGATTCATAAAGCAACTATTAACAGACCTAAAGGAAGATGTTAAAAACAAGACAATAATAGTAGGGGACCTCAACACCCCACTCACATCAATTGACAGATCATCCAGACAGAAAATCAACAAGGAAATGTGGAGCTAAATGAAAAACTAAAACAATTGGACTTAACAGACATATATAGATCACTTCATGCTAAAAGAGCTGAATACACATTCTTCTCAAGTGCACATGGAACATTCTCTAGGATAGACCATATGTTGGGAAACAAGGCAAGCCTTTACAAATTTAAAAAAATTGAAATAAAAACAAGCATCTTCTCTGATCATAATGCTGTAAGGCTAGAAATTAATTACAAGAAAAAAGCTGAGAAAGGCACAAAGATGTGGAAACTAAATAACACACTACTGAACAAGCAATGGATCATTGAAGAAATTAAAGAAGAAATCAAAAAATACCTGGAAACAAATGAAAATGATAGCATGCCATACCAACTCATATGGGATACAGCAAAAGCTGTATTAAGAGGAAAATTCATCGCAATACAGGCACATCTTAGCAAACAAGAAAAATCCCAAATAAGCAATCTTAAACTATACCTAACTGAACTAGAGAAAAAAGAACAAATAAAGCCCAAAGTCAGCAGAAGGAGAGAAATAATAAAAGTCAGAGCAGAAATAAATACTATTGAAATGAAAAAGGCAGTAGAAAGGATCAATGAAACAAAGAGCTGGTTTTTTGAGAAGATAAATAAAATTGACAAACCCCTAGCCAGACTTACAAAGAAAAAAAGGGAGAAAGCGCAAATAAACAAAATCAGAAATGAAAGAGGAGAAATAACAACAGACTCTGCAGAAATACAACAGATTATAAGAGAATACTACGAAAAACTATATGCCAACAGAATGGATAACCTAGAGGAAATGGATAAATTCTTGGACTCCTACAATCTCCCAAAGCTCACTCAAGAAGAGGCAGACAATTTGAACAGACCAATCACCAGGAAAGAGATTGAAACAGCAATTAAAAACATCCCAAAGAATAAAACCCCAAGACCAGATGGCTTTTCTGGGGAATTCTACCAAACTTTCAGAGAGGATTTAATACCTATCCTTTTCAAGCTATTCCAAAAAATTAGGGAAGATGGAACACTTCCTAACACATTCTGTGAGGCCAACATCACGCTGATATCAAAACCTGACAAGGACACCACAAAAATAGAGAACTACAGGCCAATATCACTGATGAACATAGATGCAAAAATTCTAAACAAAATTTTGACAACCAGAATTCAACAATTCATGAAAAGGATCATACATCATGATCAGGTGGGATTCATACCAGGGACACAGGCATGGTTCAACATCCGCAAATCAATCAACATGATACACCACATCGACAAACTGAGGAATAAAAACCACATGATCATCTCAATAGATGCAGAGAAGGCATTTGACAAGATCCAACAGCCATTTATGATAAAAACTCTGAACAAAATGGGCATAGAAGGAAACTACCTCAACATAATGAAGGCCATATATGACAAACCCATAGCCAACATCATACTCAATGGGCAAAAACTGAACACCATCCCCCTGAAAACAGGAATGAGACAAGGATGCCCTCTATCACCACTCTTATTCAACATAGTACTGGAGGTCCTGGCCAGAGCAATCAGGCAAGAAAAAGGAATAAAAGGAATCCAAATAGGGAGGGAAGAAGTGAAACTCTCGCTGTTTGCAGATGACATGATCTTATATATAGAAAACCCCAAAGAATCCATTGGAAAACTCTTAGAAGTAATCAACAACTACAGCAAAGTTGCAGGGTACAAAATCAATTTGCATAAATCAGTAGCATTTCTATACTCCAATAACAAACTAACAGAAAAAGAACTCAAGAACACAATACCATTCACAATCGCAACAAAAAGAATAAAATACCTTGTGGTAAATTTAACTAAGGAAGTGAAGGACCTATATAATGAAAATTGCAAGGCCTTTCTGAGAGAATTGGATGACGACATAAGGAGATGGAAAGACATTCCATGTACATGGATTGGAAGAATAAACATAGCTAAAATGTCCGTTCTACCTAAAGCAATCTACAGATTCAATGCCATCCCAATCAGAATCCCAATGACATTCTTTACAGAATTAGAACAAAGAATCCTAAAATTCATATGGGGCAACAAAAGACCCCAAATTTCTGAAGCAATCCTGAGAAAAAAGAACAAAACGGGAGGCATCACAATCCCTGACTTCAAAACATACTACAAAGCTACAGTAATCAAAACAGCATGGTACTGGTACAAAAACAGGTGCACAGATCAATGGAACAGAATTGAAAGCCCAGAAATAAAACCACACATCTATGGACAGCTTATTTTCGACAAAGGAGCTGAGGACATACAATGGAGAAAAAAAATCTCTTCAACAAATGGTGCTGGGAAAACTGGAAAGCCACATGTAAAAGAATGAAAATTGACCATTCTTTTTCACCATTCACCAAAATAAACTCAAAATGGATCAAAGACCTAAAGGTGAGACCTGAAACCATAAGGATCCTAGAAGAAAACGTAGGCAGTACACTCTTTGACATCAGTATTAAAAGGATCTTTTCAGACACCATGCCTTCTCAGAGAAGGGAAACAATAGAAAGAATAAACAAATGGGACTTCATCAGACTAAAGAGCTTCTTCAAGGCAAATGAAAACAGGATTGAAACAAAAAAACAACCCACTAACTGGGAAAAAATATTTGCAAGTCATATATCTGACAAAGGCTTAATATCCATAATATATAAAGAACTCTCACAACTCAACAACAAAAAATCAAACAACCCAATCAAAAAATGGGCTGGAGACATGAACAGACATTTCTCCAAAGAAGATATACGGATGGCCAATAGGCACATGAAAAGATGCTCATTATCGCTGATCATCAGGGAAATGCAAATCAAAACTACACTAAGATATCACCTTACACCCATTAGAATGACAAAAATATCTAAAACTAATAGTAACAAATGTTGGAGAGGTTGTGGAGAAAAAGGAATACTCATACACTGCTGGTGGGAATGCAAACTGATGCAGCCACTATGGAAAACGGTATGGAGATTCCTCAAAAAATTAAAAATAGAACTACCATACGATCCAGCCATCCCACTACTGGATATTTATCCAAAGAGCTTGAAGTCAGCAATCCCAAAAGTCCTAGGCACCCCACTGTTCATTGCAGCATTATTTACAATAGCCAAGACATGGAAGCAACCTAAGTGCCCATCAACAGACGAATGGATAAAGAAGATGTGGTACATATATACAATGGAATACTACTCAGCTGCAAAACAGAACAAAATCATTCCATTTGCAATAACATGGATGGACCTTGAGAGAATTATGTTAAGTGAAATAAGCCAGCTAGAGAAGGATAATCTGTGTATGACTCCACTCATATGAGGAATTTAAAAATGTGGACTAAGAACAGTTTAGTGGATACCAGGGGAAGGGTGGGGTGGCGGGTGGGCACAAAGGGTGAAGTGGTGCACCTATAACACGAATGACAAACATTAATGTACAACTGAAATTTCACAAGATTGTAACCTATCATTAACTCAATAAAAAAAAAAGAAAAAAAAAGAATCAGTATAGCCTATCATATTTACTGAATTTGAGACAATTGTTTTTAAAAATTATCACTTTAATGAATTTTAAAAATTAAAATACAGTTTAAAAAAGAAAGAAACAAAATTTTTTTACTCATTTTTAACTCATGTCAAGGCATATACAGTACTGTGAACAGTCTCATAAAGCTCGGCTGTTTCAAAGAGGAAATTTGTTCCCCATACAAGTACCATACCATGATTCAACCTCCTGAGATTCAGGGGACCTTTGGAATTTAGTTTCTTAAATGTAAAGATTATTGGGCAATGTGAGTCATTTCTGACTTCTCAGCTTATTTCTACCATATAAGGAATTACAGTGAAGATTAGAGAAAACACATAAAAGTACCTAGCAGAGTTTCTGGCCCAAGGAAAATGCTTAATAAATGGTAATTTCCCATTGCTCTGTGTGTGTGTGTGTGTGTGTGTGTGTGTGTGAGACACAGAGAGAGAGAGATTTGAATTAAACTTTTAGTTTTACTAAACTTGGACTCATTCTATGGTGGAAATGAGTAGACTATAATTTTTCTGAAAATGAGTTGTGAATTTTTCACTATCAGATGTTAAGAATTCTAATTCTGGTAGCTATCAAGCAGAATATAACTTGTCATGCACAGCAACCAATTTTTATTTGTCACAAGATCTAAAATTAAAACACTAGCTCCCTTACAGAAATATGTGTAAAACAAATATACAGTTGGTGTAAAGGTTAATAGATTTCCTTTTAAATTCCACATATAAATTATATCTATTATACCTAACATTGGAATTTTTTAACTTAAAATAATCTAAAAAGCTCTTCAGGGGTTCTTCTATTTTCCATGTGTACATATATACAACTGCATCCAGACTGGCACAAATCACTTGTGCCTTGTGATTTGGCACAAGGCAAATGGATAGAGCGATAACAGATAACAGATAGATAGAAAGCAGGGAAGAAACAGGAGAGAACAGAGAGAATTCCCGTGTTACGCTTATAAACCAAAAACGTCATTTCTTGGAATCGAATTAACTTATTGCAAAGCTGAGCTTAAAGAAAGTCACTGAAGATCTCAAGTATAAATCAAACAATTAATCCACTTACTGCGCATTTCACCAACATTTACCATCCCATCAAGAATCGATTTACTACACATATCCAGGAATAAAATTTGTTTCCCGGTCTGTGACAAGTATTTCTATTTTCTAAAACGTGGATATTCTACTAGGAATATTTGAGAACAAGAGTCAGTTCTTCTATAATGCTTGTTTTTAAAATGCAAATTTATTCCAAGATAATTGATATATTAGGGAAAAATTTGAGCATAATATGAATTTTGCGTTTGCTCATGCATGATTTTATCTGCAGAAAACACTACATGCAGGAAAAAAAACTGCGTCCAGCTGAATTCAGCCAAGTCAGAACACACAAAACGCACAGGCACACCTTAAACGTCTGCTACCTCAGTTAATGCATGTTAAACTGCAAAGATTTTGCTATTCTTTTGCATGTGTAAACTTGTCTATTTAAAAGAAAAACCTATGCATTATCTTAGATACCTCTAAATGGTTTAAAATGCCAACCTGTGCATGAAAAAGGAAAGCTTTAAGGATTGAAGAGCAGTTTGAAATGATAAGGCATTTTGAAAGATGTAAAAGAACATGGTGATATTTCCTGAGCATGAGACAACACTGGGAAATAAAAGAAAGCCCTATGGTTGGAACAACTTGAGGTGCTGAAAAGTCAACAAGAATTAGGCCTAAAGGAGCAGAAAAAATAGAAAGACTCCTAAGCATACGGATTAAAGACCAAATTGTAGGCTAATTGGAAGCAATCTTTCTCCTCATCAAAGAGAAACCTCTAGCTATATAGGAAAACTTTAAACAGAAATCACCGAACCCTACAGAGCGGCTCCTTTTAGATCACTCCTTTTAAATCACAGTGGCATGTTTGGTGGTTTCAAGCATGGCTGAAATTTCCAAAGCTTTCAGCTGTTGGATGAAGCCATAAGTGTAAATAAGAAAGCCACAAAAAAATTTCCAGTACTGATGCGGAAGTTAATTGAAGAAAAATGCTATACTGTAGATCAAATTCTTAATTTTGAAGAAGCAGGTATCTATTATAATTGCATGCCTGGAAGGACCCACATCTCAAAGGCAGAAAAATATGCCACAGGATTTAAATGTGTGGATTGTATAACTATGATGTTTGGCTCAAGCACCATGAGCCACACTTATCCACATCTCGTGTGACAACTCTCCATCTGACTTCAGATAATGGTCCTTCCATGACTTCACAATAACTCACAAGTCATGACCTTCCAATGCCCACTTCTACAAGCAAACTTCAGCTCCTTCTCAAGATAAGGTATGATATTTCTTGTAGTACTTTTGCATTTCTTTACCACTCCACATGTTTAAAACTTCTCTACCAGTTTTATTAAGTTCTTATCTTTTTTCAATCTGTCAGTGATGAAGTTTCTGAGTGCTGTGACCCATTTTTCCTATAAGCCCTGTGGTTTTTATTGCATAATTTTGCATAGCACTTCCATCTTGAGGAACACATATATCATGTTATAGCAGAACTAACTGTATTATCCTTCAGAAAAGGCCTCTAGGTTTCTGCAAATACAACTCATCCATACATTACGCTTAGCATGACAATTATCTAGAAAGGTTGGAATAAATATTATTCCAATTATTTGTCAATAACGAGAGGAGAGGGAGGGGGGAATGAGGATTTCATCTCTCGTGCTGACAACTTCCAAATTCACGTCTCGAGGAGCTCAGACCCTTCTTCTGGCCTCTAGACTGATAAAAGCAACAGTGCATTTGACACTTCCTCTTAGGCTCTTACAGTCATCTCAAATGCACTTACCATGGCCAAAACTGAATTCATTTTCTCTCAAAAAACTGCTCCTCCTCCAGTGTTTACCCCCAGAGTAAACTGCCCCTCCAGTCTTGCTCTTTCTCCCACCCAAGCCTGAACCTTGGCCAACCTGAACAACTCTCCCCGACATACCAACTGCATCCAAACCATCTCCAGACCTGTCTATTCCATCTCTCAAATGCACTTCCAATCTCTCCACCTCCCCTCTCTCCATTGCCCCCACCTTGTCTACATCTCCCTGGGACCACCAGAGTCTTTTAATGGTGCCCCTGCCATAGTTCTCCCCAGAGTATTTTGTAGGGGAAAAATTGGATCAGGTTCAATGAATTAAAAGGTTCAATGGCTTTCCATTGTAGGTTTTATAATCCACAAAATTCCTTAAATTCAAGCTGACATGGCCCCAGGCTACCTCTTAAATCTCCTGCTATTCCATCCCCATCCCTATTCCCTACATGCCTAATGCTGGGTTAATGGAGCCAAGTTCTTTCTTGCCTCACACCTCCATTCATACTGCGTGCACTTCTCACATGTTTACTTTCTACTCAGCCTTCAGCTCTCAGGCAAGTACAACATTTTCAGAAATACTTTTCCACATCCTACTCCAAATTAGCATCCCCTTCGTTCTCTTATTGATCTCGCAATTATTATCCTTCTTAAAGTGTATCACAATTTTATTTATTTATTTATTCACTTGTGTAATTATTTGTTTAATTCTCTATTTCCCATTAGACTGAATCCCACGAGGCCAGAGAGTATCCCTATTTTGGTCATAATATTGCATAATACATGGCTGGCACGGAGTACACACTTAAAAATATTTGCAGAATGAATAAACTCCCTCAGAAAATCACATTATGTTTTGGATGTTGGATTAAGTTCCGGGACTGTATTCAAGAGCTCATGATCTTTTGTGAGAAACATATAATCGGATAAGCATCATAATAGCAATAATTAGCATTTTGACGATTTGCAAAGGATTACGCATTATCAAAATTCACCTTTATCACAAATCTATGAAGTTGATACAAATGTATCATTATCCCCACTTCACAGATGAAGAAACTGAGACTCAGCAAGGTTAAGCAATTTGTTCAAGGTTACACAGCCAGTCAGTGGCAGAAGTTTAATAGTATGTGCTCTAAACACTCTCGGGAGAGGCATGAAAGACCTACTAGCCCTGGGGAGTTGGGAAAGATTTCACTGAGAACTGACATTGGATCCTCATTTAAAGAAGGAGTCAGAAGTTTCCAGATAGAGAAGGGGGTGAGGGCATGCCAGGAAGAAGGAAGAGTAGATGCAAGTGTGTGAAAGGGCACGGCCTATTTGTGGTAGGGCAAAGAGTTCAGAGGAGCTGAAGTGCTAAAATAAGTGGTAGAAAGCACACAGAAGAGAGGCAAAAGAAATAGATTGGGACCAGAGTGGAAAAGGCCTGTGTTAAATCCAATCTGAGCAATGGAAATCCAATGGTAGTTTTGATCTAATAAAAATAAAAATATTCCAAGTAATTTCCTGTATCCTAAAATGCTAAGTCCATAGATTCTACCAAAGAAGAACAAAAGTGCCAGACTTATTGAAATACGTGGCTAAATAAAGGCCAAAAGTTAGAAATTCCCAATTAAAAATAAACCAACAGCTCTCTTCCTCTTCGCTTCACTTACTCTCCTGGACACGTCAGCCCTGGACAGTCAGGTGCGCTGAGCATGGTGTCCACCTCAGCGCAGGTGAGATGCAGGAGCCCAGAGAGAGATTTGGGAGCAAGATCAGAGTGAGAAGAGCGTCCACACAGGGAGGCAGCACAGAGTGAGATGTCTACGCTCAAGCAGAGTGAGAAGAGCATCCATGTGTGGGGGCAGCCTGGCATAAAGTGCTGGAGCCCAAGCATTTCCACAGAGGCATAGCCCAATGCAGGATGTCGCAGCTCAGGAGGGTGAGGTTGAGGGTGACACCCATGAAGGACCGTGCCTGGCACAGGGTATCAAAACCCAAACAGAATGAGGAAGCTATCTGTGGGGGAAGGGTGGCCTTGTGTGGGGAATTGGAGCCCAAGTCAGGTGAGGAGAATGTCTGGATGTTGGGGTGATTCAGGGCTGGGTGACAGAGCCCAAGAAGGATGACGTATAGGTTTCTGTGTGGGAGAGTGGCCCATTGTGGGGTGTAAGAGCCCAATCAGAGTGCACACTTGGGGACAGGGATGTGAAAGCAGCCTAGCATGAGGACTTAAAACCTGAATGAGATGAGTAGGCTATTCCTGGGAGTGATGGGAGTGAGTTCCATACATGCATATTAACAATAAATAAGTACATTAAGGGTAATGGTGCAGGTTTTTCACTGTCAGAGAATGAAGTTACAAATACAGAAAGGAACCCTTGGCATTGGTTGGAATTGAAGGCTTCAGTGTAAACTCAGGGCTTTACAAAATTATCTATCCAATAGATAGAGAAATAAATATAGACGTAAGTGTGTCTCTATGTGTATGTGTGCATATGTACATATGTTCCCTACCTCTGTCACTGAGAGGGCATGAGAAGGGCAAAAACAATACGCACACATAACACCAGACCTTAGTTTCTAAAGACCTTTATCCACAGGAAATAGGGTTTCTTCGAAGAAATAGCTGATTCCAAGGCTGGAGAAGAAAAGGTACAAGGTGAGCCCAGAATATCTTATTGTGTCTGAAAGTGAGGAGGTATTCAAAAAATGTTTGAGACTTGTCAAAAGCCAGATTGAAGGGGCTCCCACTAGCCAAGTCAGGGATAATTTGAAGGTCAAACTAAATACAAAGTAACAGATTATAATTGATTAAATTAAACAGAATTGTAAGAAAGGTACCACTCTGATGGGGGATGTTGATAATGGAGGAGACTACGCATGTGTGGGGTCAAGGGCTATAAGGGAAATCGCTGTATCTTCCTCTCAATTTTGCTGTGAACCTAAAACTGTTCTAAAAAATAGCTTAAAAAATCAATAAAATGAAATAGGAAATTATGAGTCCATATTAATATAAGTAAATAAGCCAACAAATTGAAACTATGATGAAAAAGGGGATTTTACATAGTCTTATAATACCGTCTGCTGAAAAACATACTTAGCTGCAAAAGGAAAACGAGTAACTTCACCGTGGACAACGCTGGCAGACACCACCTTACAAAAGTGATTAAAGTGAGCGCCACCAGCAACTGGACAAAACGAAACTGTGCACCACCCGATAAAATGAGAAGAGAAGAACACAGCATCACTTCTGTGATATTCCTGCTGAAGATGCATAACCAGAATCTAAAGATAAGGAAATATTAGACTAACCCAAATAGAAGGACATTTGTAAAATCATTGGCCTGTAATCTTCAAAAGTGTCAGGATCATTAGTTGAGGAAAGACTGAGCAGCTGTTCCAGATTCAAAGAGACTGAAGAGACACAACAACTAAATGCAACATGTGATTTTGAACTGCATCCTCTTGCTATAAAGGCTATTATTTAAATGTGGCCTGAGGATGAGATGGTAGTAAGGTATGAAGGTTAATTTCCTGATTTTGAGGGTTGTGTTGTGGTTGTGTCCTTCTTCTAGGAAATACACATGCAAATATTCAGGGGTGCTGAAGCACAATATCAGCAACTTACTCAAAAACAGCTTCAGGAAAAAGCAAGTTCTTTGTACTTACTGTAGATTCAACTTTTTGATGGTTGAGATTTTCCTTCTAGATAAAGAAACAAACGAACAATAATATCACATTTATGTGTCAGCTCCTGTCTCCAGAACTCAGCTTAAACTCAAATGCAATAGAGAAGGATCTTTGTCCTTGAACCCCTAGCAACATACTGCTTCCCTCAGCAACTTACTAAAACTCAAATTCAGTCTCACTTAACACACAATTCTTAACAAATTATACTTGGTTTTCAATCTTTCCAGCCAATTGCTTATTACATAACCACTGTTAACTTTGACAAGCCAAAGATTACCAGGAGCGCACTTGTAAAAACATGAGATTGAGTGTATCCAGTTTGCTGCAGCAGGGAGACTGTGCCAACAGAACCATAGGAGCATCTCAGTAGGGGGAGTTGAGAAGGGCGTTTTATGGAATTTGAGTTAATGGTGGTTGATTCTAAGGAGGAGTAAGGAGGCAGGGACCAGTTCTGGATTGGAAGCTCTCAAGAATCAGGGGAAATTCAGTGATTGGAAATCTTTTTACAAGGGGGAGGGATCAAAGCAAGCCTAGAGCTGCCGTTGGTGAGGAAGCAGCGATCATTCACATTAGTCAGAAGGAGGGCTGTTTAGTCACATCTGTGGCCTTGTAGTGATCTTGTTTATCACTTGTTCTTAGGAATGTTTGTGTTCTATTGAGAATATTGTGGTCTGGTTGTCATAGGGCCATTTTTCAATTTCTCACCAAAAAAGGAGAAGGAGATAAGTAACACTCTAAGAGGCAGATACAGTGTAAATAGAGGAAGTCATCACTGACAACCCATTATAAAAGAAGAGAAAAAATTTCAAAGAAAACGTGGAGGGGCCAGCCCAGTGGCACAGAGGTTAAGTTCACACACTCTGCTTTGGCGGCCTGGGGTTCGCAGGTTCGGACCCTGGGTATGAACCTGGCACTGCTCATCAAGCCGTGCTGTGGCAGCATCCCACATAAAAAATAGAGGAAGACTGGCATAGATGTTAGCGACAATCTCCTTCCCCCCCAAAAAAAAGGAAAGAAAACATGGAACCAAGTGAAGAAGAAGCAAAAGAAGCAGCTAACCGGCTCCTGATTCTAAGGCTTTGCATATGCCAAACATTTTTAATTCTCAAAGCTACACAATAAATTAGCTAATATTATTATCTCCATTTTACAGATGAGAAAACTGAGGGACCAAGAGGTTAATTTGCCCAAGGTCTCTCAGTTAGTAAATTGCAAAGCCAGGATTACTATATAACACAATGTTGAGTTTATACGTCCAATAGCCAAATATTTACTGAAGTTAATATAGATAAAGTATTATTTGAGCATTACAGAGAATAATAAGATATAGCACCCTCTAAAATGTCCCTTAACATCCCTTCCAAAGGTTTGCCACTCTCATCAGTCCTCCTTCCTTGCCCCATCCCCACATTTTCGAAAGATATAATCTAGTCTCATATTTCATAATTGACATATGGGATCAACAATGTACCTGCTTTTGACTTTGACTTACCCTAAACTCAGTCCTTTATCTCCTTTCACTTTATTTCTCTAAGCGTACAGTGCCTTCTTTTTTGAACTCTATTGCCCCATGTATATTCCATGTATTGTCATGCAATTGCCTGTTTATATATCTGTGTCTTATGAGACATTTTTTATTTATGTTCTTGGCTGTTCAGCATCTTGATTTCCTTTTGGGGAATTACTCCTACCCAGTTGTGTGCTGATTAAATGTTTAACAACTGGCTCTCCAGGAAAAAAGAAAAAATAGATACACATACACACACACACACATTTTATTATAAATTTTACTCATATAAAGAACATGTAACAATTTATAAATTCTATCTCTTTATTGTAAATTCCATATATCCAATTAATTCTCACAGAATGGTTTTGTTGTTTTTTCCAAACTCTTGTAACCAAACTACAGTTGCAGTTGGTGAAATAGTGTAGTTACAACTCAAAGATTGTTGGTGTTTTCATGTATGTTAATGAGTAAGACAAAGTGAAACAACAGGGATGTTTGTCAGAACTTTCTTGTTTGTCAATGACATAAATGAGTTCTTTGCTAAATCTGACAATAAGTTTTGAACACTGAAAGAATATTTCCTCAATTTTTTGTGCTCTTCACAATGTAATGGCTGCAGACATGACACAATTTTAAGTTTAAACTGCATTATTTACATTTCTCCATCACTTTCTTAAGTCTAGGCAATCAACAAAGCAATCAATCAAGTCCACAAGTAGCATTTGTGAATTTCTATGGTGTAAAACAGTCCCATCTTGACCAATTTCAAGCTACTAACATGATGTCACTGAACACAGAGTTGGAAAGAGATACACAGTAACACATTGATGTGTAATATTTCCACTAGACAGCCATAGTAGAAGTAAATGTAAAAACATAAATAATAGTAAAATGTAGTAAAATAATTAGGAAGTGGTAAGTTTTGAGTATTTATTAACTTTGTTTTTAATATAATTTATTTAATTATAAGTTACTATCATTTAATTTTAAATATTGTACTTAACAACTGGCTTATAAACTACCTGAAAATTTAATAATTGGCTCTCATGAGCAGCACAAGCCAGTCCCAGCATACCACTGCTTCTTCCCCACTGGTCCTGGGTAGGCTTGGGTAGGAGGAACCATCTTCCATCTTCCGTAAAGGAGATCAAAGTAAACAGGCCTCCCCTCCACTCTGAGGAACCAAGAGACAGGGTTGGGAACTAAGCTTGGCCCTTCATGTGCTCTCTCCTGGCGCTCTAAATCTTGACTGGCTCCTAAAATGAGGTAAGAGACAGTTGGAGATCGATCACCCATCGCGGTGGCAGTTGCTAACCAAACAGCTCCTGCTATGGGACCGTACTGTGCTTCCCTTTCTGCTGTCTGGAGTGCCCTTGGTTACTACCTCTTTCTACCCTTGTTCCCAAGCCTGTGATTCTCCCATGTTCTTTCCATAAATTACATCTGCTATGTTTCTATCACTCACAATCAATAAACATAGCTGTTACCTTGTGAGGTCCTTAGAAGAGAGGGCTGGATCTTCTTCCTGTTTCTAAGCCTTGTACCTTACATAGTTCTTGCAACAGGTGTGGACTCAATAAATATTTGGTAAAATGAATATGTGAATGGATTTTATAGTTAGGGTGACATTCCTGATTATATAGCTCATCTACAAGCCCCTAACATAATTTAAAATAATAAAATTGTGTTCTGAATTTCAGAGATTAGGAATAAATATTGCTTATTTATTACGATGATAATTATAAACGCTTCGTACATATTTGTCAATAAGATGTAGGAAATATTATATATTAAGATATATGAAGATTTTGATGGTGATCTTAATAACAATGATACTGGTAGTGAGGGGGAGGTGGTGTTTGTTAAGGGATTGGATATTTTTTGAGCCTACTCCAAATCCTCTCCATCTACCTTTCACACCAACCATTGATGTGACAATGAGCTTCACACAAGTGAGACCTAATAACCCCTCACCTCAGCTCCAGCACATTCTCTGGTACTTCCCTGACATCTTGCCATGGCACTCTCATGCATGTACAAGGTGGGAGTGAAAGAATTGACAAACAAGTCTTTATCAATGAGGAAGAGAAGTGAGTGGGTAATTTTTTCCCTCATTTGTTCTTCCAAGGGAAAATTCTGAGAAGCATTCAACCACGGCTTTTCAGAGAGTCCCAGTAGCCCATAGTGGTGACAGACTCAATAGCATACTCTTATATTGGTTTTCACTCTTTCTCTACTTCACTTGTCCCAATTGTTTACTCCTGTTCCCTAGGATCATTTCCCAAATAAACTACCTTGTCTCAGGCCCAGAGTTTGGGAGAAGGTCAGACTAAGATAGTAACTCTGAAAAATATTTTTTCAAAGATTTTATTTTTCCTTTTTCTCCCCAAAGACCCCTGGTACACAGTTGTATATTTTTAGTTGCAGGTCCTTCAATTGTGGCATGTGGGACACCGCCTCAGTGTGGCCTGATGAGCAGTGCCATGTCCACGCCCAGGATCCAAACTGGCAAAACCCTGGGCTGCCGAAGCGGAGCTTGGGAACTCAACCACTCGGCCACGGGGCCAGCCCCTGAAAAATATTTTTTTAAAGGAAAGAGTGATTCAGTCTTTTTCCCTTCAACTCTTCATTACATCTCAGTTGATTCAAAACTTTCCCTAAGTTGATTCAAATCTACAGATGCAGTTGTCAGAATTCAACAATAGGTATGTATTAGGGGCTCCAAAATTCTTATGTTGAATCCTTAATTTCCAGTACCTCAGAATGTGACTGTACTTGGAGACACAGCCTTTAAACAGGTGATTAAATTAAAATGAGCCCATTAGTCCGGGCCATAATTGAATCTGGTGTCCCTATAAGTGAGGACACAGTGAGAAGGTAGCCATCTGCAAAACAAGGAAAGAGGCCTCAGAAGTAACCAAAACCTACCAACACCTTAATCTTCAACTTCTAGCCTATAGAACTGTGGGAAAGAAATTTCTCTTATTTAAGCCACCCAGCCTGTAGTGTTTTTTATGGTAATCCTAGCAAACTAATTCAGTATGTTATCAGAAAGTAGTATTTTTTTTTTTTACCATTTACTAGTATAGGACCTACCTACTGATCAATCAAGAGAGAATTGTTGTAGAAAGGTAGAGAGATGATATTCATAATGATAGTGCCACGCCATCAACAAAATGTAAAGTTATTTCTAGAATTCTCTCTATATGGCATCAATGTATTTTCTAAGATTTTGAAGCTTACTGATGTAAACCTCTCTTATCTGAGACTACAATTTATCAGAAATGAAACATTTCTATGTATTGCTATATAAATAACATATTTCTACCTTAGCAGACTTTTCTAGCTTTCAGATTTGGACTAATCATGATTTGCTCATGTTTCCATAGAGAGAAGCATGACTGGACGTTATGCTAAACATTGATAAAATCTGGAAAATGTTTATAGATTGTGGAAAGTATTTCAGATTGTGGAATAATAAGTGAGCATGAATTACATTCAGTTCTTTTCTGTATTGATTTAACGCCTCATTACTTCTTTTGGATCATGAAGAGTTCCCAGAACACTCTGCTAAAGACTCCCCTTCCCTCTTTACTTTTCCTTTGATCCATTACCAACCAATTGTGCAGATGGATGGGCCATTGTTACTCCAGCAGGAAGGGGAGGGACCCGGAAAATATGGGTGTAGAGGTGAGGACAATATGGAGAGGGCAGTAGGCTGAGCCAAAATGAATGAAAGGCAAGAGACTCTCTCAGGGGAAAAAACTATTTTAATTCTTTCTCCCATAATCCACAGTTAAAATTCAGCATAGAGGGATCACTGGAAGATATCAGAGAGCTATCATTAATATCATATGCAGAAATTTTATCTAAAACTGTCAGGAGGCTGGGACACAGACATAAAAACAAATACCCGTAAGCATCTGAGTAATTGCTCTGTGACATCAATACAGCAATCACCGGTCACATTTTCCAAAACATTAGCCTTAATTCCTGAAAAAGTCACAATATACAGTTCCTGGGGGGCGGCGGGTCGGGGGGGGGGGGGGGGTGGAACCGTATTTCTAAGGAACTCTTCAGTCAAGTTTGAGTGTATTGCCTAAAACCAATTTAATCAAATAAAGTGTCTACCACAGAAACATACTACTGTGGAATTCTGTGACAATAAGCAGAGACAGAAAAGTGACCTCAGCAGAAATGATACAACATGGTCTAGACAAGCAGACCTGACCTGAAAAGCATGTGCTGAAGACACACATTGTTAATGTGATCCAAAAAGGACAGTCACAAAAGGCATACTGCTTCTCCCAAAGGACTGTCGAACTTATTACATGTTCCAGAATGTAACTTTTGATATCCTACATTTAATTTGTTTGATGTGTTTATAAGAATTTGGGGGCCATTCTTTAAAGGGTATATGAGAATGTAAATTACTCTGAGCTCCATTGATGTGAGCCATGTGTAATGTAAAATAATTATGTAACTTATCCCAGAACAGGAATGAGATTACTAGTTAGTGATCATTCAGGTGCTGGTTCCCTTTTATTGGTCATCAATTTAAGATTTACTCAAACGGCATATTTAATTAATACAGATAAAGATAAAATAAGCCATCCACAGAAAAAAAGGTGGCCATTAAGGGTCATCTAAATCACTATCTAAGATGATGGAAGGAAAGTAACCTCATGCTGGGCACAGTAATAACCAGCCTTCATACCTAAGCTTCAGAGATTACACTGAAACACAGATGTGTTCCTTCTTACTGCAATCTGTGCTGCTTTTTATACTCTGCCAGTGAGCAGACCATTTCTTTCCTTTATCCTTTCTTGCTTTCATGCTTGAGTTCTGGAGGAGCATAAGCCCTGGGCTCTACTTTCTGTTATAGATAGTCTGTCAAAAGGGTGGAGTAGATGGAATGGGAGAGGAACCTCGAAACCTGCATCTGAAGCCATGGACAGATGCATTGGCCTGATGTTCTAAGAAGAAGTAAGAAAAGCTTATCTTGAAAATTCAGATACATCATCAACTAACTAAAAAGGGACCAGGGTCTGGATGCAATAAAAAGTGCTGGAATGGCTAATGTATACTAATAAATAAGCAATGTAATGCACCAGTGGAGGTTTAGCAGAGCGATACTTTATTTTACTAAAAAAGAAAACTTAGACTTTCCCTGAGTCAGTGCAGAATGAGAAAAAGACAGAAACACCAATACAATTTCTCTATAAAGGAGCAAATCCACCAGTTTTGGATAATATCTTTCTGTATATGACAGCAACTCAGTAATGTAATTACTGTTATTGCTCTCAGAGAAAGTGGAGGTGCCTTCCTGGCCTGCTCATGGATTTGTGAGAGCAAGTGGTCTGGTGGAAATAGACGTTGAATTCAGACAAACTTGCTGGCCACTGACCAGCAGGTGACTTGGGCAAATAGCTAAACCCCTCTGAGAAGTAGTTTTTTCATCTATAAAGTGTGGATAATAATAATATCCAATTGGTCTATTTCCAAGGGGTTAGTCACATTTGTAACTTGTTCCAAAATAAAAACTAAAAAATGCACTTAAAGCACATAACTTAGGAGATACTTGATAAATGTTCATTTCCATATTTTCTTTTTCTTCCCCTCATATCTGTTTCCCTGTTCATAGTCATTCACGGCATAATGAACAAAGGAGATGAGTTAGTCTACGACCACATAGACAAGAATGGTCAATCAGTCGGACATTTCAGCTCTGTGCTGAGTAGAAGCTCCATAGGAGAGGAGCTGGGTAACAATTTCTCCCCCTAAGCACATTCTCCAAAACAGGCACATTTTCAACAATTTTTTAAAACTAATATGTTGGCATGAAAAGATAAGAAACAGTAAACTATGGGAGCAAGACCCCCAATCTGGAGTGAGAAGGCAGTCAAGGGAGCTGCCTAATTGACATCTTACTTTTCTCCTCCAGCCATGGGGGCAGACGAGGCTAGCTCCCCAGAAATAACGTTAGAACTGGAACCTCTTTCAAGACAAAATTAGCCAAAACTAACACTAAAAGTTCTGATCCCCACTCTTTCTTTTTAGACCAAAGTAACAAGATGAACCTTTATGGCAGAGCACAGGGAAATACATAGGAAAAACCTACGGACAAGTGCCAGCTTTCCCACTCTGGCACAATCCTATTAGTTGTGACTCAGAATCTTTAAATATCCTGTTCAGTACTATACCAGATCTTCGCCAATCATTAAGTGATTTTTCTTGAGCATACTCAAGGTTATTTTATAACACATCATTCTTGTTATATGATTCAACACAAGATGGGGAGCAGACAGGGAGAATGATTCAAAAGATAGGTTTGAAGCATAGTTAAACACACTCTGGCCATCTCCATCTCTGTCTCAGAAGCAAACTTGGGCGCCCAAGTTTCCACAATATTTGCAGGGAAACAAGTTCTTTATAACCACAGGTTTATGCTGTTTTCATAATGATTTCATCAAAGTCCTCAAACCCTCCTGAAAGCTTGAGGGGATTATGAATTTATGAGATACACATAGCATAGTAGTCTGACGTGATTTAAGAACCAACAACTCAGGAGCAGCAGGGCCAGCTCGTGACCTTGAGTGAACACTCACTGGTTTACACAGTTTATTTCTATGTGTAAAAGCCAGAGCTCCAAAATTTTGTAAGAGTTTATGAAGATGAATTGGTATCATTTGTTCAAACTCTAATCATCTTCTCCTTTTAGCCTTTTAGCCTCATTCCCTCTGTCTATACTCCTCCATTTATCCTTTCCATCCTATGAGGAAGTTGAAACTACACTGAAAGGATAAAGAAACTGAAACCCTACATTTCAAGACTGATGACCCTATTCAGACCCTCCCGGCCTCTACTCTCCACAGACTTGATGTGAAGGGTGGACTGCGAACAATTCTAGCTTGAAACATATTACTATATTTACACATTAGGTCAAGATGTGGAAACAAGACCATTGCTAGAGAAAATAATACAGTGTAGATCCAGTAAGATGAAAAATATCCATTTATTTGAAGCATGGTTATTAATTGTAGAAATGTGAAATTATCTAAATTTTAATCAGCACAAAAAATTGAACAGAAATGTCAAGGAACACTTTGAGTTTAATAAAACAACAGCAGCACCAGAGAAATAACACTTGAATAGAGACTTATTTATGCAGGTTATCCAAAATCAGGGTAAATATTCTAATTCATGGACAGCCACCATTTTGTTGCTCCTCTCTTGCAAGTCAAGATTTTCCCAAAGGAAACAGATTGGTTGAAGCAGGATGGAAAATGCAAAGGTCAGCAAAGATTTTCTGTAAAGGGTCAGATGTAAATATTTTAGGTTTTATGGGGCATGTAACAGTTTCTGATCTCTGTAGAAACTACTCAGCTCTGCCATTGTAGCTTGAAAGCAGTCATAGACAGTATGAAAATAAATGGGCATGGTTATGCTCCAATAAAATTTCATTTGTGGACACAAATTTAAATCTCATATAATTTTCACATGTCACAAAATGCTATTTTTCTTTGAATTTTTTTTCAATCATTTAAAAATGCTTTGTATGGTTCATGGGCCACAGGAAAATAGGATATAGCCGATGGCCCATATTTGCCAACCCCTGGTATAATGCAAGGCATATGAGTTGCATAGGCAGAAAATATTGGTCTGAATTGGGTGAATCATGACATCTAAGTTTTAGTTTTTAAATTAGCCTCTTGTGAGGAGAAAATAGATAAAATCATACCCACGAAAATAATTTCAAGCTATTATTGTAGTATACATTATAGTGTTGGTGATATTTATTTACATAGCCCTTGCCACATATATAAGGTTACCAAATAAAAACCCAGAAGTACACAAGTTGGCAGAGAATGTCAAAATCACAAAGGTAATAAATGTGCCTATATATGGGCCACAAGATCTTTATAGTGTGAAAGCTGAGGTCTGAATTTGCCTCCAATGTTGTGGGCAACCAAAGTGAAAGGGAAGCACTCAATTCAATTGAACAAATATTTATTTTGTTAGTATCTACTATGAGCCAACCATTGTTCTGGATGCTAGGAATACAACAGTTAAAGCAAAAGAAAGTCTTGGCTGTTGTGGTACAAAGTAGTTATATGATTCTCTTTGATAATAAGAAAAAATAGCAATTCTTCAAGGGAAGTAAAGCCTTCTCAGGCGTGTAGTACTGAAAATGATTTCACTTGGAGCTTTGAAACAGGCAACACTGCTATGCTATGAAGACTCTTGTCTCAATGACACACCTGTGAAAGTCCAATATTAAGTTTCTTCTTGCATCCTTCAATAAAAGCTAAAGATAAGACATCAAAGCTTGTCTCAGTAAAAGCAACCCTGCAGGAAGTCAAGCCAGCCCAGCGCAAATGTAGAATTTTCAGCTGACCTAACTTAATCCAAAGCTAGAACACGGATTCCTAGATAGAATCTATTTCTCAAAATCTATACCAGAACAATCTTGGGAGCTTCTGAACATCATAAAGTCTCGGACGTCATACAATCCCAGTGAATCAGAATTTTTGAAGATGGGCCTGGCAATCAGAATTTTGAAAGAGCTCCTTGAAATTTTGTTTTACACACCAAATTTTAAGGACCATTAACTTTGAGCAGGATTTTTTAAAAACTGTTTTCATTCTTCAGGGGTTGTGAAATCAATTTAGGAGGACAACATTTTTTTTTTCTCAAGATTGGCATCTGTTGCCAATCTTTTTCTTCTTCTTCTTCTTCTTCTTCCTCCTTTTCTTCTTCTTTTTCTTTTCCCCAAAGCCCCCCAGTACATAGTTGTATATTTTAGTTGTAGGTCCTTCTAGTTCCGCTATGTGGGATGCCACTCAGCATGGCCTAACGAGCGGTACCATGTCCACGCCCAGGATCTGAATGGGCAAAGCCCTGGGTGGCCAAAGTGGAGAGCGTGAATTAACCACTCAGACCCACGGCCAGCCCCAAGGACAACATTTTTTTTTCTTGCTTTTTTTTATTGAATTCATGATAGTTAACATCAATGTGAGATTTCAGTTGTACATTATTTCTTGATTGTCACCACATAAGTGCTCCCACTCTCCCCCTGTGCTGCCCCATCCCCTTTCCCCTGGTAACCACTGAACTGTTTTCTTTGTACAAGTACTTGTTTATGTTCTACATATGAGTGAAATCATCTGGTGTTTGTCTTTCTCAGACTGGCTTATTTCGCTTAGCATAATTCCCTCTAGGTCCTTCCACGTTATTGCAAATGGGATGAATTTGTCTTTTTTCTGGCTGAGTAGTATTCCATTGTATATATATACACACATGCACACACACATATATATATATATATACACCACATCTTTATCCAATCATTGGTTGATGGGCACTTGAGTTGCTTCCATGTCTTGGCTGTTTTGAATAGTGCTGCAATGAACATAGGGGTGCATATGTTACTTTGGGTTGTTGATTTCAAATTGTTTGGGTAAATACCCAGTAGTAGGATAGCTGGATCATATAGTAGTTCTATTTTTAGTTTTTTGAGGAATCTCTATACTGTTTTCCACAGTTATTGCATAAGTTTGCATTCCCACCAGCAGTGTATGAGGGTTCCCTTCTCTCCACACCCTCTCCAACATTTGTTATTTTTAGCCAAGGACAATATTTTTTAATGAAGTAGACTAAAATAAAATTGAAAGAGTAGAATAGTAAATATTAAAGTATATTGCATTTTATTTAAATATTTATTTAAATGTTACAGATAGTAAGTCTATTTTTGTGAAATTTTTGTTTTGATGTATATGTACAGTGTAATAGGTTATACCAATATCTTCTCTGGGCTTTAATCAAAAACCTCTGAAAACACTGATCAAGAGGAACACATTAACTTCAGATCCTTCAAAATTTCCCTGAAAATATCAGTCTTTTCTGGTCTGAGAATTAAAAGCAAACAGCTGCATGTAGTAGTCTCAGGCAAGAATTTAAAGGGCATGTTTTGTCCTTTTCAAATCTAAGTAGGGGACAGTAGGGTTAAAATCTTTTGGTCAGAATGGATGTATTTAAATAAGAAATTGGAAGATGATGGAGAGAAAGATAATGCTATTTTTTAATGATGGTAATAGAAGTGGAAGAAATCAGATATAATGACCTCATAACAAAGTAATTCAATGAGTCAAATTTTATTGTGTATCATCAGAGGTAAATGTTTATTTTTAGTATCTATGCCATGGGGACCTCATGGAGATATCGTATATATATATACACATATACATGTATGTATATGACACACTTTTGTTCTAAATGTACACTAATGCAGGAAAGCATTAAATAACATCTGTCTACCATGGTGTCCATTCATATTTTTAAAAATATATATGGTTAGAGGGGCTGAGATGTCCCTGTGGATTAAACACTCTGGTAAACCATGTACGAAGTCATTACTGTCAACAGAAGTCTTCTGGCTACATCCTGCTGAGGTGTTTGGAACAAAATAGCAATAAATTTCCCCAGGTCATTTTTGTGTCCTTGATTTATTATTTTATATAAAACAATAACTCAACCTAATTTTATTTGTAATGCTAAAAGATAATACTTAGAACATTTCAGTGCATTGACTCTTTGTGATTAATAAACCTAAATTTAATTTTCCATCCAATCCTATATAGTCAACTCTTTGTGAATTGATTCTCCTCTCCTCCCAAAATTATGATGCATGTCCCATTATAGCAGGTACTATTTCAGACAGAGTAGATGCTTCCCTCAGTTTCAGTATTTGTAATATGAATGCACATGCATTTCACAGAAAACATTTTTCAAAGACTCACAGAGCAGAAAGCAGTGTTAGTACCTCAGTATTTCAGTAGGCAAATATTGTCAGTTCAGTAGTAAAACAACAAAGACCATACGTCCCATTTGGACAAATCTTCATGGAAAGCAACTTAGTTAAGTATTAAACAAACTTTATTGTTGGGAAAATGCTCTTTAGAGCAAGTATTTTTAACAAATAATTCATAGAGAAGTTTCAGCATGTTTGTGAACTCTGAAATGTCATGAAGAATTTTGTGTTTATGGATGTGTAGATTTCTCTAGGGGGTGGATTCATAGCTTTCAGCAGCTCCTTGAAGGCATCTATGGCTTACAAAAACACCACAAAACAAATTTTCACTGCTTTAAAGCCAGTCCTTATTCTTTCCTTCCATAATTTAAACTCTGGATCTTTTCCATCTGTCTTCAGATAAGATCAAACACAGTCTTTTCCTTGTATTTGTACAATTTATTCTCAAAGGCTTTCATTAGGTAACACCCTGACATTCTCTTCTCCAAAAGAGAAACAAACAAAGCTTCATTGGCAAGAATAATAGTTGAGAGGAATGGTCTTAAAGGAAGTGAAAAGGCCAAAGTCGAAGCCTCTTTAGAGATGTTTTTGTCCACTTGGGAGCAGTAGAATAAAGGGAGCAGTAGAATAAAGGGAGCAGTAGAATAAAGTAAAAAACTTGCTGATAGATAATGTGTAACTCCCATAGTACTAAATGGAATCACAATGGAATGTCGAGCCAGGTAAGTCATTAGGAAAGCACCTTTGTTAAGTCAACATTTCCTTCAAATAGTAGAGTTAATATTAACATACTTTCCTAGAAAATGATCGTCTCCTTACCATAAATCACACAACAAATGCACAACAGAGGCCATTTTTGAAATATCTTTTTAAATCTGCCAACAAGGAAGTGTGAAAACATAATGTGTGGACAAAGATAAGAAGCAAATTTTGTAAAATGGTGGTATTCTGTGCCTTTTCCCCAAGTAAAGATATTCTTCCTCCATTAGATTAAGCTGAGTTCAGAACATGATGAACTTAGGTGGATTTTTATTAAAGAAATCCCAACCTGCAAGAGCAGGTTAGTTTTCAGAATTAATACAAAACCAAAGCATCCTTTGTTCAATGGAAGTTTTATCAGACGATTTCAAGGACATGTCAGAATTATTTTCATTAACTCTAAGTTTTCACTTCAATATACATGGCGACAGTTAGGAGTGATCCTTTGGTTTGCTTATTCTTAAATCACAGAAATTAATCAATTATTACTACATTATATCCCAAAAGCCTTCACAGAACAAATCACCATTTAATGCTCACTATATGTCAGACACTGTCCTAAGCAGGAAATGGTACCCAAAGGCATGTAATGGTGAAAAAGAACAGGATGATTGCTTAACCTAATCATGGATAGGATGGATGGTGAATGAGTAAATCGTTTTGTCTTGGACACGCATGGTGAGTGATTAGGAAATCTTGATAACCACAAGTCAGATATCAAAAAGTGAATTGTTTTAAACAATGACAGCAACATTCTGTATGCTTATTAAGTGCCAGATATTAAGAAACTGAAAGAGCTTATTGTGTCTAAACTGCACAGGAACCCTAAGAAGTGGATATTTGTAATAGGTCTCTGGGTCACAAGTGACAGAAACCCAACTCACAGAACCCAGTAATACAAATGTAGTTAGAACTCTGAAACCACTGACACAACGTTATAGAGGAAATGCTGTCAAGTTCCTTACTGTGTCATCTCTGCTCGTCTTTGCAAGTCTCCTTCACTCTTCTTTCTTGGTTTTCAGATGGATTCCCTCTGGTTCTTGTGTGTATACGACAAAAAACAAGACCACTAACAACTCTCAAGTTTTATGTCTTAGGTTTGTAACACCAAAGGAAGGCTATCTTTTTTGAATTGCCATTCTAATATTCCTGGAAAAGGACCATGAGTGGCCAAAGTTTATTCAGATGTCCAACACCAGACCAACAGTATTAAGTAGGTCATATCTGTAATAATATCTTGAAATGTCAATCTTTCTGATTTTGCCTTCTTTCACATACGCACATCCTTCCCCCAATTGGCAAGAGGAATCTAGAAGCACTAGTATTTTTCTGTAAGAAAAGGGAAAAAAATTTACATTCATTTGTAGATTTGGTTTGGTTATTGTTGGTTGGTTGGATTTTGTTTTGGTTTGTTTGTTTTTCATGCTTACTAACTAGTCTCTTGAGGCTCAAAAGGAAGTTCCTGAAGGAGTGGGTCAAAGAGTTTGTATAACAAAGATTAAAAAGCAAAAAAGTGGAGAGAAAATGACTCCAACTCCAACACTTGGAAAGAAGATGTTTGAGGGCTACCTGGGCTGAGAGAAAGGAAAAGGAATGGTAGGGCCAAGACCTCAGAAGACGGCAGGATCTCCAGACCAAAAGGATCATAGGGGAGTTAGGGATTAAAGGGAAAAGTTACCATGGAAATGCACCCAATCATCGCTAAGTGGCCAGCTCTAGAAAGCAGAGTGGAAGCCAAGAAAACAGACTTTCCTATGCCTACAGAAAAGCCATGTCAGTGGCTGTCTTCTCTATTGGGTAGAGAATGGCTGCCATTACCAGCTGCCTCCACCTCAGCAGTGTATTATCCAGCATACAAACACCTATCCATGACCAAAACTTTGCAGGATTTCTTGTGGACACTATCTTCGTCATCAGTCCAGGACACTCATAAGCACCCCAAAACAGAGCATAGGAAACTTCACCCAACAAATGACAACAGCGGTGGGAAAGGGAAAGCCCTAGTACAGGTATTTGGGTGGGCTGAAGAGTGGAAAAACTCACCCTTTTTTCACCACCCTGGTAATTTCCAGAGCAGTCATGTAGATGACAGGGTAAGAAAAGGAAAATTTCAGAAAAAGTGCTAGCACGGGTTGCAGGGCATGCAAAATAGGGATGAAAAGATGGAAAAGTAGGGATCTCCTAGAATATAAATATTCTCATTTGACAAACGAGGCAACTGAGTCTTATAAAACTAAGTACTTACTGAAGATCACACAGCTAGGAAGTGCTGAGCCACAATACAGATCCAGCCAATGCTCTGAACCATGATGCAGCAGTGCCTCAATATTCAGATCCTTGTGGCAGCTTCTTTAATAAATAAAAATGCACAAGAGACATTTGTGAAAATTTTTGGAATCAGAATTCCAACTTCTGTCCCCACACGGGGAGCAGATAGCTATCTGAGCAGCCTTGGAAACAGATGGTTCTAAGATATTGTGTACAGTATTGGGAGAAGGGGTTTGTTTTTGTTTTTGGAAGAAAAATGTAGTTATATCTATCCATTATTCCTCTAAATCATACATCTAGAATTCAATTTGGGTCTGATATTAATTTTTTTTCTGGAAAGTTTGTTATCTGTATGCTTCCTTTTGGGCAAAAAATTAATATATATATAGAATGGATCATTTGGCCCATTAAAATGCCAATTTTCAAGGGACAGTGGGGATCCAAAAGCCATAGAAAACATATGACTTTAATCCATAGGCAATTTAAAAATCTTTTTAATCTTAAATAGCATTCATGTTGATTCTAGAAAAATCTTCAAATATGAATTATTATGCTTCTAAATCACCACTTTAATAATTTTGTTGTATTCTGTTGTTTGAATATGCCAGATATGTACTAAATGGCAAGTTAGAGAACTGAATTCAAGTTAATTTAAGCAACTAATGGAAATTTTGGCTCATGTACCTATAAAAGATACTGAAAATATGATGATGTCAATATCTCTGTCTCTCTCCATCCATCCATCTTTCATCTCTCCCAGTCTCTGCTGGGCCTCATTTTCTCCTACAATATATGCACAAAGAACAAATCTCTGGAAGCTCTGAGTTTATAACATCACAGCTCATTATTCAAGAGAAAAGGAAGAACTTTTCTCTAGCTTTCAAATATCAAATTCCTTATAAAGACATTGAGTAACCCAAACTGAGTCACATGCTCCCCTTTGGCCAATACCTAAGGCTAAGGCACAGGGCACGAGGATTGGCCATGTCTCATTCATTTGTCCACCCTTTTATTTAGAGTGCTGCTAATGGGAGTCCCACCAGAGTCAGTGTTGGGTAAGGGATAGGAGCAGTGGTGGGCTGGAGTGCATCTGACTGTGTGCACCTCTTCTTAACTTCAGACGGATAGCTGGAAATAAATCATTGTGGGAATGTTTACAGAACAGAAACCAGCAGACACTGCAAACCAGGACTTTTTTATTTTCCGGAGGGCAAGTTGTTAAATATTTACCAGAAACTCCTGGATGAGAGCATTTCCCCCGTAGGGCTGGTGTTAGAGAGATAGGGTGCTAGACAGAGACATCAGCATGCTACTACCAGACTCATTTGTTCTCTATGAATGCAACTAAGAAGTAGTATTTCTAAAACCAGCAGATTTATTAACTTTTATAATAATTTTAAATGAACAGAATGATGGGATTAAAGAGGGCTTTTAAAACTTCCACCTGTTTTCAGACTATTCAAAGCAGAGTTTTAGAATTGATTTTTAATAGCATCTATACTCACCTTGTTGGTGTTCAAATAGAGTAAAATTATATTCATATGTTCCAAGAAAAGAAAATAATATCATCTACACTCAGATAATTCTGCAAAAATATTACCTGTATGCCACGGTATTTCACTCGGTGTAAGTTCCATGTCAGCCTTTCCTGGGGTCGTTTACGGAAAAAGAACCTTGTTGTTGAGTCTTTCTTTGCCAAGAAAAGTATCATGCCCTGATTCAGGCCACCAATGGTAAATAAAGATATATTTTGATAAATACTTTCAAAACTTTTCAAATACCGACATGCTATACAACAGCATTCATTTCACAACGTTATCTGCATACCAGTCTCTAGTTTCGTCTTAAATGCCAGAGTGAAAGTGAGTGAAATTCTGTGACTCTCTCTCAATGCTGACACTTCTGAGAGTTGTTGGAAGTTCCTTGTAAAATACCTTGTGATCCTGGTCTAAGCAGCCTGGGTGAGCACATTTTTCTAGTCGGATAATGCAGACTGCCTCCTGCTTTTATTTCAAAAGAAACTTTTTTTCCAGGGAGAAGCTTCCTTTTGTCAAATTTAGATGTAACTACATTTATTAAGCAATCATTAATAATAGCTATGGAGTAACTTACCATATTAACAGAGCTAACATTTATTGAACATTTACCAATTTCTGTGCTAAACAGTACTTTCATCGTTTTATTTAATCCATACAACAACCCTATGAGACAGGAAATCTTAACCCCATTTAACATTATGAGGACATGGAGGCAGAAAGAAGATAAAAAGTTCTCTCACGGTCACATAACAATTAAGTGGCATTACCAGGAATGAAATCCCTCTGTGACACCAAAATCTATGCACTCAACTCCTGGATAGTATATTAGTTGCAGTGTCATGCACTAAGGTCCTATATGTATTTCCCACTCAGTTCCAACACACAAAATCTCTGTGATGCAACTTTTGTTATTCTCCTTTGTAGATGATGATACCAAGGCTCAAAGAGTTTTAAAAAGTGTCTAAATTTACAAAGCCACAGGTAATAACCCCCCTAGGTGGATTTCAAATCCAAGCCTAATTCCTTGTCCAGGGCTTTTTCTACAACTATGCACCTCTCAGGAGAGTTGAATTATTTAAATATGTTGTAAGTTTAGTTATTTTAAAATTTCAAGAGAACAGCCTTAAATGATTAAGGTATTGGTATTTGGCTATGTTAAAAATGTAGCATTTATTCAGAGTCTCAGTTGTATTACAATTGAGGGTAACAATAGAGAGTAAGTACTAGAGTAAATCACAGAGTCCCAGCAATTTTGTCAGAAGGAGATGTCAGGGAGGGTAATCTATGCTATGGAAGCAGAAATGAATCAATGTCAGCCAGTAGAAAAAGAAAGAGCTGAATTATTAAATCCAAGAGGCACTGTGCCAACCAGACAGAACTTAGGGGGAGAGAGAGGTGAAACAAGTAGAGAAAACAGGCAGAATCATTTGTATTCTTTAATCACTATAGTTGCAGTAGCCAAGAACAGATCAAGTTGAGTTGTGTCCATCAAAGCTACATCGTACAAGTTCAGCTCCCAGTCATTCCAGCCCTCGCACCAAATCCTTACTGCAGTGGCTTCGTAATGAGAAAACCACATGCAAATAAGTAAACAGTTATTAGGGGAAGAGTCATAGATGTTTATTGCCTCCATTTCGGGGTATCTGGGGAGGATTTAGGGGGATGGTTTACAATGCAGAGCAAGAATGATTGCTATGACAAATAGAAGAGTTCCCTCCAGCAGGTGCACTAAAAGGAAGGACATAGACCCTCTGAGTCCTGCCAACTTGTTGTTTCTCAAGTGACTCCAATGGGGGTAAATCTGAATAATAAGTCATGTAGATGTCCTCATTGTCTTGCCACATGTGACCATTGATACTTGGAAGGAAACCCTAGAAATCAGAAACAAGGGGCAGGGATGAATAATCAGAAAAGTACACCATATTTCTCTTAGCAGAATCAACATCATAAAGATATCAGTTCTCAAATTGCTGGGAAAAGCAAATACAGTGCTCTCTTTTAAGGCAAGGAGTACACAGGGAGCCAACAACTTGGCCACTTTTAACCACCTCAAGATCTTGAAATTACAGAGGGAAACTTAAAGAGAAGTAGCCCGTAAAACAAAGGTAATTGATCAGTAGAGTACCTGAACATAGGTTGAGACGGAGCTCAGCTATCACAAAATTCCATTTCTCAGTAGGAATTCTAACAAATAACAGAGAGAATGTAGTAGTTGGGGGTGGCGGTGAAGGGTAGGGGTGTTATGGGAGATGTTTGGGATGGTGGGAAAGAGGAAGCCTCTAATAATGGAAACAGGCTTAAAAATTTTCAAGACTTGTATTTCCATGCCTGTATACACCAGCAGATTTGTGGACTACGAAATCTGGAACTTGAGTTTGCTTTTTGGAATAATAAGCAAAGATAGGAGGTTTTCCTACACTCTTCTCAGCTAGCGGAAGTTGTATTACTTAGAGCTAAGGTAGTACCTATTACTACACTGTGTGCTCAGATCTCTCTTCCCCCTCTAGACTGCCAGCCCCTGAGTGGCAGAGAAGTGTCTTCATACAGCAGGTGCTAAACAAATATTTATTGGACTGAACAACTGAAAAGTATTAAAGTCTGTTTCTGTTGCCCTAACTAATCTTAAAATTGTCCACCTTGGGAGAGAAATGACAAGTCTCTAGCTCCTATGCAGACATCCCTTTCCCTCTTAGACCCCAACGAATTTAAAACCTGATAATCCTAGCTTTTCAACGATTTCTTTCTCAGGGAAACTGTTGCCTGTTTGAGCTACCCAGTTTGTTGCCGCCTCATTTATCTTGCTCTTAACTCCAGGTCAGCCGCCAGAGTCCTGTGGTATGGGCACCACCCCACACACAAAGAGCGGGAGCAGCATGACCCAAGCTGCCCTTTAGCTGAATCGTGAAGTAACTGAAACATGACTTTGCCTGCCTACCACCTCATCTATCAGTGGCCCTGCTCAGGAAAACATTTTGTACATTTTCTTGGAACCATGACACTCACACACGTCTTTTGGGATCATAATTTAAAGCCATCCTTCTGTTTCCTAAGACCTCTGTTGAGGGTGCTGTGAGACTCGTCTAAGGGTTAGTGTGGCCACCTCTGTGACTGGGAGCAATGAATGCCAGTAAATAAGGAGAGAGAATGTAAAAGTAAGGTTAAGCACGTGAACCAAGCCTGAGGTCTACACACTTGCTGGAATAGGATTTTGAGGGGAATGCAAGAGCAATCTAATTGAAGGATAAAATGAACCTGATAATTGACCAAAGACCTTAGGATGTGTTCTGTGTGAGAAGGCAGCAGCAATCACGCCTCACTCGGGTCTCTGCTCCCGAACCCCAAGAGGGAAGCCTTCTCTCATTCTCTGATCCTTTACCTAAAACAATACACACCCCCTTGTCAGTCTCATTCTCCTTTCCCTGTTCTCTAAGAGCCCACATGGACTAGGGATTAAGGGCCAGACTCTGGCTCGAAACTTTTTGGGTTGAATTCCAGCTCCCCCGTCTCTCACCACTTTATTGTGTGATATTGGTCAACTTATTTAATCTCTCTGTGTTTCATAATTCTCATCTTTAAAATGACAAATAATAATATTTCGTGATGGTGTTGTAAGAATTAAAGGAGTTAATATGTGAAAAGTACTCAGAAGAATGCCTAGCATACAATAAATACTATCCGAGTCTGTTATTATTCTTCATGACATATGTAACTGTCTAATTTTATATATATGTATATATAATATATATATGTAGGTAAGAATATTTAATATATGATCTACTCCCTTAACATATTTTTGAGTGTACAACACAGCACTGTTTTCCAGAGGCGCAATGTTGTACATCAGATGTCTACAACTTATTTATCTTTCATAACTGAAATGTCATACGCATTGATTAGCAGCTCTCCTTTTCCCCCTCACCTCAGCCTTTGGCAACTACTATCTTATTCTTAGCTTCTGTGAATTTGACTATTTTAGATATCTCATACAAGTGGAATTATGCGGTATTTGTCTTTCTGTGACTGGCTTATTTCACTTAGCACAATGTCCTCAAAGTTAATCCATATTGTCTCCTATTGAAGGATTTTCTTCTTTTTTAAGACTGAATAATATTGCATTGTATGTCTATACCACGTTTTCTTCATTCATCTGTTCTTGGATATTTAGGTTGTTTCCACATCTTGGCTATTGAGAATAGCACTGCAATGCACATGAGTGCTAATATCTCTTTGAGATTCTGAGTTCCGTTCTTTTGGATGAATACCCAAAGTGGAATTGGTGCATCATCTGTCATTCTACTTTTAATTTTTTGAGGAAACTTCATACTGTTTTCCGTAGTAGCTGCACCAAGTTACGTTCCCACGAACATTCCCACAACATTGTCCAATTTTTCCACATTCTTGGTAACACTTGCTTTCTTTTGTTTTGTTTTTATAATAAAAATCCTAATAGATGTGAGGTGATACCTGACTGTGGTTTTGATTTGCATTTCTCTGATGATTAGTGATGTTGAACATCCTTTCATGTAACTGTTGACCATTTGTATCTTCTTTGGATAAATGTCTGATTTAAGTCTTTAGCCCATTTTTTAAATTGGGTTACTGGTGTTTTTGCTATTGAGTTGTAGGAGTTCTTTACATATTTTGGAAATTAACCCCTTGTTAGATACATTGAAAATGTTTTCTCCCATTCTGTAGTTTGCCTTTTCACTCCATTGATTGTTCCCTTTGATTCACAGAAGCTTTTTAGTTTGGTGTAGTCCCACTTGTCCAATTTTGCTTTTTTGTTGCCTGTGCTTTTGTGTCATATCCATGAAATCATTGCCATGAAGCTTTTCCTGTATGGTTCTTCTAAGAGTTTTACAGTTTCAGATCTTATGTTTAAACCTTTAACCCACTTTGAGTTGATTTTTGTGAGAGGTGAAAATAAGGGTCAATTTTCATTATTTTACATGTTGATCTCCAGTTTTCCCAACAACATTTGTGGAAAAGACTATCCTTTCCCATTGCATATCCTTGGCACCCTTGTTGAAGACCAGTTGACTATATACATGTGAATTTATTTCTAGATTCTCTATTTCTCTATTGTTCTCCATTGATCTGTAATGGTGGTCATGTCTATCTTTATGCCAGTACCATATAGTTTTTATTTCTGTAGCTTTGTAATATATTTTGAAATAAGAAGTGTGATGCCTCCAGCTTTGTTTTTTTTGGAAGATTGTTCTGACTATTCAGGACTTTTTTGTGGTTATGAATTTTAGAACTGTTTTTTTCTGTTTCTGTAAGAAATGCTGTGGCGATTTTGGTAGAGATTGCATTGAATCTGTAAATCCTTTTGGATAGTATGGACATCTAAACAACACTGAACCTCCCAATCTATGAACATTGTATATCTTTCCATTTGTGTTTTGTTTAATTTCTTTCATCATTGGTTTACAGTTTTCAGTGTGCAGATCTTTCACCTCTTTGGTTAAATTTATTCCTAAGCATTTTATTTTTTTGATACCATTGTAAATAAGATTGTTTTTCTACTTTCCCTTTCAGATAGTTCATACTTAGTGTATAGAAACTCAACTTATTTTTGCATGTTGATTTTGTGTCCTGCAAATTTACTGAATTCATTTATTAGTTCTAACAGTTTTTTGGTGGAGTCTTCAGGGTTATCTACATATAATATTACGTCATCTGCAAAGAGAAACTATTTTACTTCTTCCTTTCCAATTTGGATCACTTTTATTTATTTTTCTCACCTAATTGCTCTAGCTTGGTCTTCCAGTACTATGTTGAATAGAAGTGGCAGGAATGAGAATCCTTGCCTTGTTCCTGATCTTACTGGAAAAGCTTTCAGTTTTCCCCCATGGAGTATGATGTAGCTGTGGGCTTTTCATCTATGATCTTTATTATGTTGAGGTAATTTCCCTCTATTCTAGTTTTTTGAGAGTTTTTATTATGAAATTGTGTTGAATTTATCAAACGCTTTTCCTGCATCTATTGAGATGATTATATGACTTTTATCCTCATCCTGTTAATGTGTTGTATAACATTAATTGATTTTGTATGTTGAACTATTCTTGCATCCATAGATAAATCCAACTTGATCATGGTCTGTGGTCTTTTTAATGTGCTGTTGAATTCAGTTTGCTAATATTTTGTTGAGAATTTTTGCATCTATGTTCATTGTGGATATTGGCCTGTAGTTTCCTTTTCTTGAGGTATCTTTGGCTTTGGTATCAGGGTAATGCTGCTTCATAAAATGAGTCTGGAATTTTTCTCTCCTCTTCAATTTGTTGAAAGAGTTTGAGCAGGATTTCACTGCTTCGTACTTTACACAAACACACACACAGTATACTAATTGTATACTCCACAAAGAAAGCTCCACAAAGGAAGGAATTTTATAGAGCAGTGCCTAACACATAGTATGTGTTTAATGAATAAATTGATGATGAGCTACATGATGATAATTTTGATCTTATGACAAGGTTTCCTAGTAACAAAGAGATTGGAATTTATGATAATCAATTTTAATAGCCAATCATAAATGAATGTAATTTGGCTGATTATATAATTTTGGAGGAGAGTCCACTCTTAAAACCTTCCATGAGTGAGAAAAAACAAGGGAAAGAGTGAACTGGCTATATATACAGTTAGTAATTTACTTCTTCAACAAGTATTCATCAAGTGCCTACTATGTGCAAAGCATCCTTGGACTCCTTGAAAGCTGTTCAAGAGGTGATATGGGCTTCTCTCAGCCCCTTCTATGGGAAGGAGAGGAGAGAGGAAGTGAAGTGCTAGCTTCCAAGTTAAGATTTAAGCCCCTACCTAATCACAGAAGTCTTCTAACTCTGGGAATAGGAAGACATGTCCAAATATCTTGCTGATTGTCTTTCTCATTCTTTCTCAAGAGAGATTCCAGTTCCTGAATGTGCACACACACACACACATTCACACACACAGCCTGATTCCTAAATAACCTGGATTATAGAGTCTGAAAGAGAGAAATAATAGCAACCCAGGTTGTTAATATTTCCATTTAGTAAAATTAATGGATTTGAGTACTCCTGTAATTTTTCCTTGACTAGTTCTACATGTAACTTATAAAGATGGTGAAGGGGGGAATGCACTAAAGGACCACAGGCAGATGCAGGAAAGGGAAATAAGCAGGACCCTTCTGGGATTGTGATAACGATTCTCCATGGTGTCTGTGGAGATGAAGAGAAGCAGGTCAACAGTAGGGAAAGGGAGTTTTCTGTCTGTATAGACATTCTGTGTATGAATCATGTCTTTGCAGGCTTTTCTCAGTGGTTTGAGATGGTTTCTCAAACCATGTGATATAATATTTGTGAACTTAGAGAGTACTTAATCCAACATATCATTTGAGCTGAGAACACAAATATTATAGACTCTCTAACAAAGAATTTATTCCTAAAATACTAAAAGAAACTAATTCTGAGGCAGTTTCAATTATAAATAATGGCGAATGTAACACAGATCATGTAGCACAGAACAAAACTTATTGTAGACTATAAATAACTTCTAGAACCTATTCACTATAATTGTAATCTAAAAACACAAGGAACCAAGCACAAAGGAGACATTAAAATGAATACCAAATAAGAAAAATTCCCATTAAAATAGATTTTTACTTTACTAGTGAATCTACGTTCTTCAAGAATTTTCTCATTTTATCTCAATTTTGAATTTGTTAGCATAAAGTTGTTCCTAATCTTCTTGTCTATATGAACAGTTGTGATAACCCCTGCTTCATTCCTGATATTGGTGATTTGTATTCTATTTCTTTTTTCATGATTGATCTAGCCTAGAGTTTTATCAATTTGATCTTTTCAAAGAACCAGCTTTAGGTTTTGTTAATTTCCTCTAATGTTTGTCACTTTTCTGTTGATTCTGCTTTTTATTTCCTTCTTTCTGTTCAGTTTGGATTTAATCGTTTTTTTCCCTAGTTTTTTGAAGTGAGGTTTTAGGTCACTGATTTTATACCTTTTTTCTTTTCTAAGGTAAACCTCAAACGTAATAAATTTCCCTTTAGCTTTAGCTGCATTACATAAAATTAGAAATGTTTATTTTTATCATTCAGTATAAAACTTTTTTCATTTATTTTAGATCACTTCTTTGACTGATTGTTCAGAAGTGTGTTATTTAATTTTCAAATAAGTGGGTTTTTCCTAGATATGTTATTCCTGTTGATTGAAAGTTAATTCCACTGTGGTCAGAAAACATATTCTATATGACTTCAATTCTTCTAAATTTGTTTTATTGCCCACTATATGATCTATCTTATGACCTACTGTGTTCTATTTAAAGTAGTTGGGACCTGTAGAGTCTATTTGGCTAATAGCATTCAGATCTTCTCTGTATTTATTGTTCTTTTAAAAATTATTCTATATATTGCTGAAAGAGGGATGTTAAAATTTCCAAATATGATTGTAAAATTCTCTATTTCTCCTTTTCCTTTGTTAATTCTTGCTTCGGATATGTTAAGGCTCTATTATTAACTGCATCCATATTTATGATTTCTATATTTTCCTGATTGACCCTTTAATCATTATGAGATATCTCTCTTCACCTTTGGTCAAACTGCTTGTCTTGAAGTCTATTTTATCTGATATTAATAAATCTACTTCAGTCTTTTTATGCTTAATCTTTACACAGTACTTTTTATTCATCTATTTCAACTAATTTAAGTGCAATCCTTGTAAACAGTAAATTGTCAAATATTGCTTTTTATCCAGTTCAGTAGTCTCTATATTTTAATTGAAATGCTTAGTCCATTGACATTTAATATAATTAATGTAATTTGCTTTAGTGGAAACTTTTATAATTATGCTTTTATAGAATACAATTATTCTGTTTCGAGAAAAAATAGCTATTACTTTCCTACTAAATGTAAAAATAAATTAGGGTGATTCTTCTTCTTTCCGCTCACTTCTATTGAGACTCATTTAATTTTAGCCAACAAAAAGTTATTTTTTCGGAGTTTTTACCTGTATATTGTTACATGTGTGTAATTCTCTAATTTGTCAGCCTCACATTATATCTTTGATTTCAATGGTTAGAGATGAAGCAATTACTGAACGTACCTCTCATCTTCCTTCTCATTTTCCTCCCAATTTTTCTTAGTAGTGCTATTGCTATATTTTTGATATCTATAAGGTTAAATTTCTGGCCTGCTATTCTAATAATGAGCTTTGTTTTAGACTTAGTTGTGTATTTAAATATAATCAATTCTTAATGCTAGTTCTTTTGGCATGGTTTCTCCAGTCATCCCTCGTTTGACTGAGTTCATTCTCTAGCAGTTTTGCTCAAAAGGGCTCAGGGAAACAGTACTCGCAAAGTTCCTGCATGTTCAAAAATGTTTGGCTCTGGGCTTTATAGCTGAAGAATAGTTTGGCTAGATAGAAAATCCTTAGATTACATTTCCCTTCCCTGAGGGTTTTATGAGTATTGCTCCACTGCCTTCTGGTGTTGACTCTGACAAAATCTGAGGTCCTTATATTTGTCCTCTAAGTGATTTCATATGTCTTTTTCCTACCAGGCAATTTCAGTCAGAGTTCAATTAGAAAAACAGAAACTCCTTTAGATTTTTCAAGCAACACTTACAAAAAAAGTGTTGGCAGAACTGAAAGAGGAAAAGAAAGAAATGGTAAATAAGAAATCAGGAACTGCAGGTAGATATAGTGACCTGCAGGAGTCCACAAAACTATCTTTGCCATGGATATTGCTGGAACTAAACGAATTAAAACCTCTGGCAAAGGAGCCTGGAAAATGTGGCATACCATCCTCCAGGCCCCTGCAATACATAACAGAATAGCTTCTGCACATCAACAAACTATTCTGGCATGTTTCCCAAAGGATTCTTTCTTTTCTTTGAAGTCTAGTTACTTTACTAGCATGCATTCCAGCATCAACTATTCTGAGTCCATTTTCATGGTACGTGATGTGCTTTTCCAATATATAGATTCAGGTTTTCAAGAAAGTTTTCCTGCTTGCATTTGCGAATATTTGTTTCACTCTATTTTTATTTTCTTCTTTGGGGTTTCCAATTGTATATATCTTGAACCTATATTTCTGTCCCCTATAATTTCTTTTCCAATCATCTGTGATTTGTCCTTAACTTCATTTTATTTCATTTAACTTTGCATTTTTCTCTGTTTTCGTTAATATGTGTTCTGCAGTGTCTATTCTGCCTTATGCTCTTTTCAAGTATATTTTAATTTCTATCCATTTTTCCTACATGGTTCTCCACTAGAGTAAAACATTTCCTCACAAGTTTAATCCGCTACACAACGTATCTTTTATGGTTAGTATTTGTCGGTTAATAAGAATTTATTACTACTTTCTCTACTTTCTTTTCTTAGAGTATCTTCACATCTAAATTATGCTAGTTCCTTTTTATTGCTTGTCGTGAATGCCTCCAGTATTGCTGGACCAGGTGTTTTCAATAGTTTCCTGGCCAAGGATAGATTTTTTTTTTAACAATACAAAGTCTCGCTCCAAATTTTCGCTATAGAGACAACCTGGTTGCAGCAAATATGGCTTGTCCATGTAATTCTTTGTGTAACCCAGTATCCTCTGCCTTTTGAAACTAAACTAGCTCCAGAGTAATTCTATTAATACAGGTCACACAATTCCCACCTCTATAGTCACAAAAAAATGTAATGCAGGTGTGGCCTTCTCCTTCAGGAGCTGCCACCACTGTTAATATTTCTCTCAGTTGTTTCTTATCTATACAGGTCTTTTCAAAAAGATGACTACTCAATCTTAAGGCCTATTACAGCTCTTACATATAACTAAAGATGATACCTGCCTCCTGCTTTCACCATAAATGGAATTTTTGGAGATTTTGATCCTTATTATTTTTCAATGATGTGTAGAGGGCAAAGGGGTAAGTGGTGATGTATACAAACACGTTCATGTATGGAAAATCTTTGTGCTGATAACATTTATATGCAATTACAGAAAAATCTCACACATTAATTGCTTAATTGCTATGATACAAAGTAAAATATGTTAGGTATAGAATAAATGATATAAGCAATAAGAGTAGTATCAAGAATGATACCAGAGAAAGCTTCACAACAGAGAAAGAAGCATTCGACATGGCCTTGGTTAAGAGCTAGAATAGAAGGGAAGGATTTGGAGGGAGAACAACTCCAGGGCACTGACTGTGGACTTGGCTGAGGAGAAGTGCGTGCAGGTGAGAAGGGGGAGATACTATTGAAAGAAGTAGTCGATAATACTCTCAGGAGTATTTGTGTTTTAAAGAGGATTACCATTCCTGAAAAGTTAGCCAGTGTTACACGTGGATTGAGGAGATATTTTAAAGCAGCAGAACCCTCAAATCATACCACAGAAGATAAATTTCTACTTGGACAAATTTGACTTTCACATTATTTAAAATTGAGTCTGACTGAAGCAAGGGAGGGGCCATTAATCAGTAGATAAACACAGTAATGAAAACAACTGGGAATCTAACATGGATATCCTTTTTATCTCTTTCCCTCCAGACTGAAAGCCCTATGAGGGCAAGGACAGCAGCTATTTTATTCACCAATTTTAATTAAGCACACACCGTGATACCTGGCACTAGTAGGAACTCATTAAGTAAATGCTGAATACATTGTGAATAAATATGTTCCTTATGTATAGCTTCTTCGAGTTACAGCTCTTTATCATTTGCAATTTTTCCTGTGATATGGTAAAATATAAACTAATTTGAAAGATTTTAAAGTTTGAATTTAAAAATAATAACAACTTTCTGCCACCTCTCCGAATAGAGTAAGCCACAATTACAAAGGCAGGACTGGAAAAATCAGTCCCACGGGTAGGTATGCCAAAAGGATTTAAATACTCTCTTAAAACACTTCTTTTAACCTTCAAAATGAGGATTTTGTTAACCTTGTGAAAGCTGTGCATGTGAACAGATGTATTCTGGAAAAACAAAGTTTGATCAATATTGTCCAGACAACAAAGGGATTCAGCCCTGAACGATTTCCACATTTGCCTGCTGCATATCAATCACAGGTGACGGCAGCGACCGCTCTGCTGTGACGGAACAGAGGTACACTGATTTCCGTTAGACACGCTTCCGCTAAAATAGATTAACTCTTAGTCATCGGAATCTGATTTGGGCTCAAGCTCAGCAGGCTAATTTTCAGCCTATGGGAATAAAGTCATAGTAATTTTCTGATTATTTCATGGAAAAGAAACCGGCAAAGATAAAAGAAAAACACCACACCAACAGCTACCATTGTCAGATATTTCCTGCATCTTTGGCCCATTAAACATCATCTGGTTAGGGTTTACTTTTAAAGGCGTAATTCCCGTAATCATTAGGAGCAGGAGTGTTCCCAGAGTGCATAGTTTACTATTAGGAAAAATGTCACTGGAACAAGGCTAATTAAACTTTGCTTTTCATCACAGTTTGGGTCTGGTTGCTATAGTTCCCTGTGATTTGAAGCAACAGTCTTGGGCTATATTTTACTTCCAGAGAAATATAGGGTGTTTTGGAGCAAACAGTAAACAGAAAGGAATATTCCAGTGGAAACTTGATTTTTAAGGAAGTCGTAATTGATGGCTTTCTTTCACTTGATTTCTTACATTAAAATGGCTGTGTTTATTCCATAACTAACTTGGCTCAAACATGCATGTATTTATTAAATTCAGGAACGCCTTCCAGAGACGTTTTACCAGATAGTGAACACAAAATAATGGGTAGATCCTGGTCTTTACCCTTGAGATTGCTCAGTCCAATGGGGAGATACCATGATAAGTGCTATTAAAAGAAGGTGAGGGCAAGGTTCTATGGAAACACGGCGTCTGGGGAAGTTAGTGGAGCCATCCCACAGCATCCATTGAGTCTTGAAACAAAAGTAGTACTTTACCAGGATTAGGAACTTCCATCAAGCCTGGCAGAACATAGTTCCCTCTTGGGACTCCTCCACAGGGACTGATTTTTAAATAAACTTTTTATTTTTGAGTAATTTAAGTTACAATTATAATACAGTTTCCCCTAATATTAACACCTTATTGGCCATTGTACATTTACCAAAACTGAAAAATTAACATTGGTGCAATACTAAGTGAACAATAGGCTTTATTCATATTTCCCCAATTTTTCCACTTTTTCTGTTCTAGGATCCAATTTAGGATCCAACATTGCATTTCGTTGTCATGTCTCCTTAGCCTGCTCCCATCTGTAACAGTTTATCAGTTTTTCCTTATTTTTCACGACGCTGACAATTTTAAAGAGAATTGGACAGGTATTTTGTAAAACATATTCCAATTTGGATTTGTTTGATGTTTTCTCTTGATTAAATTGGAATTATGTGTTTTGGGGAAAATATCATAGAGGTAAAATGTTCTTCTCATTGCATCAAATCAAGGGTACATGGTACTAATCTGACATAGCGCCATCACTTGGTTAAGGTAGTGTCTTCCAAGTATAGCAAAGTTCTTATTTTTCCCTTTCCTTACTCTCTTCTTTGTAAGAGTCAGTAAGTCCAGCCTGCACTCAAGGAGAGAGGAATTAATTACCAACTTCCGGCTAGGGGAGTATCTACACATATTATTTGAATTACTTTGTAAGGAAGATTTTTCCTCTTCTCCTATTTATTTATCTATTTAATCACTTATTTTTTCAATTTGGACTCACATATATTTATTTTACACTTTGGGTTATTATTCAACACTATATTACTTACATTGTTGCTCAAATTGTTCTAGCTTTGCCATTGGCGCTCTTTCAGGTCAGCTCCTGTGTCCTTTTGACAGACCCCCATATTTACATTCTTTTAGTACCTCTTTGTTTTTGGCATAACAAAATGCTCCAGGATCTTATTGTATTATCCACGAACAGCCATTTTTCAGGAATAGCTTTTATCCTCAAATCAGCCATTTTTCCAGTGAGCCCTGTCTTCTTTTACTGGAGAACAGTATTTAGGAACCAAAATATGGACACTGGGTGTGGACTTTGTGCAATGTGTTTAGAAACTGAGATAAAAACACAAAGATGAAGAAAATAGAATAAATGATGGCCAAAAAATAACAGAAGCTGGGGGCTGGCCCCGTGGCCGAGTGGTTAGGTTCTCGTACTCCGCTGCAGGCGGCCCAGTGTTTCATCGGTTCGAATCCTGGGCGCGGACATGGCACGGTTCATCAAGCTACGCTGAGGCAGCGTCCCACATGCCACAACTAGAGGGACCCACAACTAAGAATATACAACTATGTACCAGGGAGCTTTGGGGAGAAAAAAAAATCTTTTAGAAAAAAAAAATAACAGAAGCTGGAAAGCAATTGGCCAACTGGAAAGTGTCTCTAGAAACTAAGAAAAGTAAAAGGTAAACAAGCAGTGGAGGAAATACAGAAGCAAACCAATTGGTACTACAGAACCCCAAAGAGATTTGGAATGGAGGCACAAGCTGCCTCTGAAAATGAGAGTGCAGATGGACTAAAAAGAGGAGAAAGGATAAAAAGGCATGGAATAAGCAGTTGGATCCCTAGTCCCCCTCCCATACCATGTACACCCAGGCAATTATCCCTCCCCACACAAGCACAAGACTGGTGGTTTACTATCCAGAGAAGTTCAACCAGAAGGACTCTGGACTTGGGAACAGTAGGCTCAGTTTAGTGTGGGGGTGTCATGGAAAACAAGAGAATTGAACAAAAGGTTCCATATGGAATTTTGAGATCTCCTAATCCTCTATCCTTATTTGTCTCTGAAAGCACTGTCAGCCAGATTAGAGAATTTCTCCCTGGACAGTGGGAAGACCCAGAGAAAACACACACAGGTAGTGATAGTTGGGGGGTCTCAACATAAATGGTCCAGTCAGCCTACTCTACAGTGAAGCCCACAAGTCAACACCACCAATGCATGCCCACAGAACTTGCAGAACCACTTTTTTCTCATTTTTTAATTGTGTAAGGTATCACACATAAAGACTACGTATGACACACTCACAGATATATATGAAGTATATATAGATACACACGCAGATGCACTGAGATTTTGGGGTTATTTGTCAGCACTGCATAATTTAGACTAAGTTGGTTTATATAGAAATTCGTACCTAGAAATGCAGTGCTACCTTAACAAAACCTAAGCTATGTGACGTTGGCTCAGGGGCCAGCCAGTGGGTGTGAGGGAACTTTGTTAATGGAGTCTGGAAAGATGACCATCTATGCTATGCATTGGCAAAACATTTGGCAAATGGTTGCTTGTAATAACTTGGAAGAGAGTTAATGCGTTTAGTGAGCTTTGGATTTGGGAATAGAGGTTGGTAACAAAGTTAGTGGCATACTTTACTTCCTATATATTACAAGACAGAGAATTTGTTGAAAAAGAAAGTCAATGTGTAATCAGAGATGATAGGAATAGAATTGAAAGATGCATTTGTTTCTCTTCCCCAAACATGAAAAGCAAAACTGAGAGGGCATTTGAGCTACAAAAGGACAAATAAAATTCACCGCATTCCGAGGACCAAATCACATATATGACCATAATATCCTCTGTTAAAACTTTTCAATTAATTAAGATGGAGCAGTGAAATACTTTGGGTTGGATGAAATAGTACATGAATAAGGGACTAAGGGCATGACTCTCCTCCCATCTCCAAGAAACCTGATTAGTGAATGTCTGCCCTATAATTAAGTTTAGAGAAAGAGGCATGTCTTGAAAAGAATTGCAAATGAGGCTATAGGCACATGAAGCTGGCTGGAATCCAATAAAGGTTAAAAGCCTAATTCTGAGAGTATTTTGCTAGTTAGGACTAAATATGATTTGACTGTTCTTCACTAAAAATGACCCTAGAGTCCCCAGTATTCCATGTAGAGAAAGTAGGCTCAGTAAGCTGCTTAGCCCCAGGGAGGACATGCTCTCTAATGTCCTCTTCAATTGTGGCCAAGAAGGATATTGGAGAAAGAAAAATTTTCCAGAGGGTAGGGTCAAGAGCCGCAGAGGATAATAGACTGAGAACTTACTCTCCAGGAACAGAAGAGAAGTCTAATCAACAAGCATACCTCATCCTCAGAGTACAGGGGTTCTTGAAACATGTACCCAATGTGATTCCGGAATTGCTTTGTGCCTCTCATTATTTCTGAGAGAGAATATTTGTTGCAATTATCCCGCGTCTCTTCTATTGTTGAATTTTGCTGTGTAGGATCTCTTGATGAAGGGAAACCACACTCAGACCTGACGTAGTAAAGACAATCACAAAATTGTTTACTTTTATCTTGATGCTATTCCTGGACTTTTGGATTTTTCTCCTCTAAGCAAGAAATGAGTATATTTTGTGTGCAAAAGGGAAGGAAGCAAATATTTATGAATAAAATTGGAGACTGCGCAATAAGGTTGTGTTTTGTACTATTCTTCATTTGCTGTCTTTCTCTGGTGGAGGATTATGCATCCCTTCCTGTTGACCTAGGCCTAGTCATGTGACTTGCTTGGGACAATGAATTATGAGTAGAGCTTTAATAGTCATCAATGGTTCTCTTGCGCTCTATTTTTCCTGTGCTGTGAATTCAGCTATATCCAGATGGAAGTACTCCATTAACCTGAATCTTGCAGTAAAGATGATATGGAGCAAAGCTTCAGCCAACCTGTAATGGACTTGTTGCAGAAGTCAGAAATAAACCTTTGGTGTTATAAGCCTACGAGTTTTTGAAGTCCCTGTTGCCTTGCCGTAATTTTGCCCAAGCAGACTGATGTGGCTTGCTTTCCCTTTTGAAGATTTGCTGAATATATTGACGTTTTAAAAGATGGGCTTCACCAGATGGAGAAAGACGAACTCTGTATGATTCCACTCATAGGTGGAAGTTAAACATATAGACAAAGAGGGGCTGGCCCCGTGGCCGAGTGGTTAAGTTCGCGCGCTCCGCTGCAGGCGCCCCAGTGTTTCGTCGGTTCGAATCCTGGGCGCGGACATGGCACTGCTCGTCAGACCACGCTGAGGCAGCATCCCACATGCCACAACTAGAGGAACCCACAACGAAGAATACACAACTATGTACTGGGGGGCTTTGGGGAGAAAAAGGAAAAAATAAAATCTTTAAAAAAAAAAAAAACATATAGACAAAGAGAACTGATTGGTGGTTACCAGGGGAAAGTGGGGGGTGGTGGGGGTAGGGCACAAAGGGTGAAGTGGTTCACCTACAGCATGACTAACAATCATGTACAACTGAAATTTCACAAGGTTGTAAACTATCATAGTCTTAATAAAAAGTTTTTTTTAAAAAAAAGATGGCCTTGAGCCCTGCAGCCTTTATATGAGATGTAAGTTTCTAATATATTCTCATCTCCACTAAACAATGCTTCCATTGTTTGTTGGGACCATGAGTCACTCTATTGTGCTGCAAGAATAAGTACTAAAAGGTAGCATTGAGGGAGGAAGGCTTGCTTTCTCGTGTTCTCCTGACATCACTGAGGTTGGGAAGAGACGTATGGAGGTTTAGCTCAGCAGGTTTCTGCCTTGGCTTGGGATCAGGATATATTCCTAGGGAACTACACGAGATGATAAACCTGCTTTAAGAGATTAGGAGAACCATCAGCATAATGCCTGTGCTTGTTTTGAACTGGAAAACTGAAGTTACTTTCATGGGGTCACAGAAACTCAAAAGGTTTGTGTGCCTAAGTGGATTTGAGGAAGTCTCTACTGTAGAGCTAGTTGCTCATTTATTGGCTTATAAACTACCACAAAAGGTATATATTTTCATCTCAGTGAGATAGTCACTTGTTGAGTTCATCGGCTTGTCAGTGTAGTGGGACCCTGGCATCCCAGAGCCAAAAGATCTCAGAACATTTATCCAGAAAAGAAACAACCACCACCTTGCCTGTCTGGGCAAATGGGGAGGAGGGCTGGATTACTGAAAATTTTGTTTTATAATTTATTTTTAAGTGAAAACTTTACTTTATGAAGCATATTATTAAACTGAATTGTTATAATATATAGCATAGCTTAGGAGTTAAAGGGAGAGGTCCTGGAGCCAGACTGCTCCAATCAGCTCTACCGCTTATTAGCTGTGTGGTTATCTTAGGTTGGGCTCCTGGGAAACGTGCTCTGAGGCAGAGATTTCCACACAAGAGGCTTATTGGAGGATACTCTAGGGATTAACACTTGTGAGGGAGTGAGGGGAACAGGGTTGAGTGGAAAGAAAAGTTGGACTGTGACATGGTAGCACCAGAGGCTTCAGCTCATCCCGGTGGAGAGCTCTGGAGCTGGAATGGCCTTTCAGAGTCGTTCTGAATGGAGGTGTTACTGGATGCCGGTTGCCCCCGAGGGGCAGAAGTAACCCTGGGTAGAGCAGCTCCCTGTGGCCAAAGGGAATTTCTGGGGAGGGACTCACCTGTGACTGTCAGCAACCAACACCTGGGATGAGAGCCTGGGTCCTGAAGGAGCCCTGGAAAGTGCACCACAGCACGGCAGTTATCATGGGCAACTTACTTCTCTATAAAATGGGGGAAATAATAGTACCTCTCTCACTGGCTTGTTATGAGGATAAATTAATATTTGTAAAACATCTGGAACATTGCCTACCACATAGTAAGACCATACAGGTGATTGCTAAATAAATAATTTTTCAGTACAGGTTTTCAGGGAGTACAATTTAACAAATAGATAGGGGAGTTTTATTTAGTCTATTAATTGTTTCTTTGGGGATAGTCACTCTGAAAGTGCTTTTAAATGTTTGGGAGCAGTTAATTCTCAAGTAGTTTAGAAGTTCTCCATGGAAATCTTAAGAAAAGAATTAATTTCCTTGGAAGGTGCTTTTTAGCAATCACGCAAATATAAAATTTATCTCAGGCTTTATTCAAATTGCTACATATTTTAAATTGCTTAAATATGAATTAAGAGGGTATGATTTTTAACAGGTGCTGTACTAAATATCTTATTTGCATTTTCTCATTCCTCATTACAACCACCTTAACAGATAGACGCTGTACTGTTATTGCCTCTATGTACAGATGGAAAACTGAGACTTAGAAGGTTTTGCAAGGCTGGGATTCAAAGTTGACTCCACAGCCTGATGCTTAACCACCATACTCTATTTCCTTCCCTGTAAGTCACCCACACACTCAGCTGCTCCAAGTCTTTGAAATATTTTATTTCTTCTGCATTGTACTCAAAGAAAATGTAGCCTACCACTGTTGTCCTTCATGAAGATTCATAAATAACCCAACAGCATAATTTTGCATCTTCTTAATGGAAGACTCAAGTCTCCCATCTTAGATAATAAATAATTAAGATATTGAAATGTTAAATCTAACTTGTATTCATAATGAAGATGTCAGCTTGCATGGTATTCTGGAAGCATTATATAAAAAGATACGTTTTTGTATTAAATTACGTATTTAGTATGAGGCTATGTATCTTGGCATCAAAAATATACTCAGCACTTTTCTAATCATAGCATCTAATCACAGTCTCATCCTTCAAAAAGCTGATCCTTTAAAAACAGCTTATATATAGGCACTAATCCACTAATTCATAGTTACTTGTAGTTCTTCCAGAGTCAGCAATTGTGTCTGCCAGTTGAGAAACCTAATCAATAATTGAAGCTCCACAACTGCTAATGCTCACCTGATCCACCCCCTTGACAATTCTATCACTGAATCTCAACATTTGAAATATCCTGACTAAGCTCAATTTTAACCAGGTCAGCCTGACATACAAGGTCAAGTTAATTAGGGTAAAAGAAGATGACAGTATTCCAGATACTTGAGAATGCTTGTTTTCCAAGCAGAACATGTTATTGTGCTATTTCACCTTTCTTTGTCCATTCTTCCCACACCATCACAGCTCACATTTGTTCAGGTAGTAGACTGAAATACCTTGAGCTCAGGATGCTAGATCCCAATTCCAGCCTAACCCCAGAAGATGCTAATCAAATTCCCTTGGACAGTGATTGACCTAAATGTGGGTGAGTAATTCAGATCTACTCAATGAGACATAAAAGGAAGTCTGCCAGGCAGAGCTTTCTTTCCCAAATGCAAAGGCAAAGCCTGGCTAAGAGAAAGTCTTTTGCCTGTTTACCTGCTTGTTCTTGTTTTGATATGATGATTGGGAGTGTAACAGCTATCTTGTGAACATGAATGAAACAACCAGAAGAATCACAGAGATGTCAGCCCTGACAGCATCTACACACTGAACAAAAGCCAGAAGCTGCCCAATCCAGACTATTTAAGCCAAAATGAAACTTACCAATTCTTCCAAACACATTGCTGACTGATACAGTGTCTCCACACTTCTCTCCATCTTTTCTCTCACGTCTACTTCCCAACATTCTGTCGGCTGCCTTTTACACTGTCAAGAGTAAGCTCATTCACATTTGCTTCTGGTCAGTTTTTAATGTTCTGTGCTATGTCTATGGGTTGGTTCTGAATGTTGAAACCAATAAATAGTGTTTCCATTATTATGGCTATTTAATATCCTATGTTAACATTATGGCTACGTTAATATTCTAGCAGAACAAAGCAGTAGACTGTACTTACAAATCCATTATAATTACACCTGAGCTACTCAAAGGAGACTCATCAAGTTCAAGTAAACTCTATTTCCTTATACTCCATCAATAGCTCAAAATTTAAGTCTACTACATATTGGAGTATTTACTACTTAAAGAGTATTTATTTTTACTTTTCCTGGAGTTCTGATTGCTTTTGTTTTCTCTTTGGGAACATAAACATATACCTTCTTTACCATATCCCCAATATCTTCCAGATTCTTACTTCTTGGAATCAAGTGCTTTCTTTTCCTTGAAGTTTGCTAACTTCTATTGTAATTTGGACTACAATTTTCCTGTACAACTTCTGTTTTTCCAGAATTTCCTAATTGCCCTTTTTTTAAAAAAAATGCATTTATCTTATACTCAAGTTTTCCAAGTTTCTGGTCATTGAATCCATTCCGTGGAGCACTTTTTCTACGTACTTTCCCAGTGCCCTCTGTCTTCCTGCTGTAGTTGTGATTGGTTGCTCTCTAGACCTGATGCACATCTATTATTCTGAGATTTACTTTCAACAAGGCTGAGTCAGTTGTTTTTGTGACCTTGACTCTGTCTCAGTTAAATCCCTCATAGTGAGGTATATTCTGGAGTAATTTCCTAAAAATACGTCAGTAGAAGATAAGCTGTTTGGAATTTGATGATTTCTAAATATTTTATTCTGCCCCACATTTGATTGATAATTTAGTTGGATGTAGAATTTTAGGTTTAAAATAATTTTATTCCAGAATTTTTAAGACATTGTACTATCTTCTAGCATCCAGTTTTGCTGTTGAATAGACTATCATCATCTTAGCTTTGATTTCTCTCTCTGTGACCTCTTTTCTGAAGAATTTGAAGATATTCTTGCATTCTGAAATTTTTTTCTCGGTAGTCTGAAATTCCACAATGCTATGCCTATAGATATATTTTAAATTATTTGTTGTTCTGGGCATTCATATTTGTATATGAAGATCTGTATCTACCTTCATTTCTGAGAAAATTTCTTTATCTTATAAATTGATATCCTCTGCTTTTTCTTACAATTTTTTTTCTTTTTTATTCTATATTTTGGAGTATTTCATAAAAGTTATCTTCCAACTATTCTTTAATATTTAAAAAATTTGGAATGGCTTTTTAAGTTTCCAAGTCTGTCTCTTTCATTCCTTGATTGTTCTCTTTCAAATGATCCTGTTAAAATTTTGTACAGGTAACGTTTTTTCAAGTACAGAGCTAATTAGAATGATTTCTTTAAAGTTATCTCATTTTCATAGGGTTGATCTTTTCTATTAATCTCAGTCTTTCTCAGTAGTGCTTAAGGATTTCTTTAAATGTCTTGCGATTTTTATTGTCTATACATAACTTCACATTTTAGAATGAGAGAAAAATATTTGACAGGGAGCTTGGTGTTTTTGGGTGAGTCTTATTGACTCTCAGGCCTTGCCTGAGTGTATATACAGATAATTATTCACTAATGTCAGATGAGGAGACATTTTGTTTTGCTTTGTTTTGTTTTGCTTTAACAGGGGTTTTCAATTTTTCCCAAGGCAATTTGTTCAATTATCTTAGAGAAAACTGATTTTTTTACCTAAGGATAGCAGCTTGGCATTAGATCGACTGACAAGCAGAGGTGGGAGAAGGGATTCCATATATATATATATACACACACACACATCCTGTTAATATCCATTCTCAGCCAGCCCTACTTCCCATTCCCATCCTTGGTCCTACCAACAATGTCTGAGTCTGAGCCTTACTGAGATTCTCCTGGCCATTCATCTATGGCCTTAGTTGTATCTTCCTTCTCATGTGTTCTAGGCTGCAGCTTCCTCCCATCTGCTTTTATCATTTAAACTTGCATTTAGCTTTCATCATTAGAATTTTGTAAGAGTCTCTGGTCGACCTGTGCCATCGCTCATATTTTTTTTATTATTATTTTACAATCATTTTAATGGAGTCTTGAAAAGGAGAAGTCTTGGTTCACCGATTTGTACAGAAGTCAGTTTCACATTTAAAAAAATGATCCTGAAGGCAGGATAGGGAGTATACATTTTTAACAGGCAAACCTAGAAGCATAAGCACCATTGGGAGGCTAGTTCAGTAATTTAGGTAATAGATGAAGGGCATCTAGCTTAATGTAGTGGCCATGAAGATATTTATAAAAGTTAACTATTTAGATCTACTAAGGAGGTACAATAGAACAGAACCAGTGATTCATTAAATGAGTGAAATGAGGAAGAGGTGGGAATTAAGGATGACATTCAGACCTCTGGCTTGAGCAACTATGCAGCTGATGACATCATTTGACATGAGGAACATGACAGAGTGTTTGGTGGGATAGATGGATGAGTTCAGTTTTGATATAATGTGTCATTTAAGGCCAAATGTTCTGAAATCAGTTGCATGTATAAGTCAGAAGTTCAGGAGAAAGATCTGGGCTGAAAATGCTGATTTGGTAGTTGTTAGCATACAGACACTATTTAAAGCTGGGGGAATGGGTATGATTGCTGTGTAAGAACATGAAGAGTAGGAATCAGGCCTCAGGGAGAATCCTGAAGAATATTAATACTGAAAAGATAGGAAGAGGAGCTCACAAAGGCACCTGAGAAGGAACAGAAAGAGAGGGAGGACTTAAACAATAATACTTAATTGCTGAAGGAAAAAATTTAAAAAGGCATGAAAAATTCTAAGAAGATTCAGGCAGAAATATATAAGAAAATCAAGGAGACTGAGGTGTCCAGAAGCTCTATTATCCATCCGGTGCACCCACTCTGGGCCAGTCCAACTGTCATCTCTCATGTGGATTACTGTAATGGTTTCCATTGGTCCCCCTGCCTCTAGTTCAAGGACTCCAATTTGGGCAAATCTGATGAATTGCTTCCTTTCTCAAAACCCTTAACAAATTGCCACTGCCCTTTAACATAAACCCAAACTCTTTGAGCTGAAGGAGGGGTTCCATGGTGTCAAACACTGCTGAGAGGTCTCTTGTCCTCTGAAGACACGACCTGGACCTTGTTTTTTCAGAAAGTGTTCATCCCTGCAAAGCCTCATTCAGGCCTTCTCTCAGACCACAATCTCCTACCAGCCATCCTGTTCAGTTATTGCTAGTACATTGGCACTGTGTCTGCACAGAGATGACCTATGCCACGAACATTCAGCATTCTCTCCATCCTTCAGCCCTTTCTGCCTTCACTGCAATTCTGTTTCCTCTGCCTGGGCCAATCTTCCCCTCGCTGTCCACCCAGCTTCCTCCATGCATGCTGCAGGTCTCCACACAACTATCACTCCCCAGGGAGGCGTTCCCTCTCTACTCAATCTCCATTAGGTCCATTTTATTCTCATCTTACCATGTCTTTTTCCTTCATAGCACTAATAATAATTCATAATTCTATTGTTATTATTTTTATTTATTGTTTGATTGGTTCATTGTATATCTCCTCTTCTAGACCACGTACTTCATTAGGGCAGGAACTGTGTCTATTTTGTCCACTGCTTTCATAGAGTCTGGCACATAGTAGGTTTCCAATAATTATTGAATGAATGATTGAACAAATGCATGGCAATTATCTGCCCTCCACCATTCTGTTTTACACCTTTCAGATTTGGAATGTCCTTTATTCATTTTCTTAATTCCACTTCAGACACCATTTGTCTGGCAAATATCTTTTCACCCAAACTGACAGATTGTCTTAGAAACTCTTGACAGACAATTTGGCCTCTTACTCTCAAAAGGAATTGATAACGTCCTCATGTGGGCCTCCACTGTCCCTGACACACACTTTTATCACAGCACTTAAAAGTTTATCTCACTACTTTGTCTACATGTCTGTCTGTCCCACTTGATTGTAAGTTACTTGAAGTTAGGAATCATGTCTTATTTTTGGTTCTCCAGCAACTACCTCATTCATCACTTACAAATTAATAAACGAACAAAAATAGACAGTTTAATATTTTCTGGTGGCCCCATATCATCATTTTGAGCATTAACTGCAATACGTTTTTACCTTTAAGACATTTAATCAATTTAATCACTAGATTTCAGTCACTATGGCATCAATACATTTCACCTTTAAGAACTGTTGTGGTGTCCTTGCCTCTGGACTAAATAGCCTGATTCTTAACTTCTTGAGAATGTTTTCTTCAGTTTCTTTATATCTTCTCTCCTCCTACCAGGACTAAGCTATTAATTCTTGCCAGCTCAATTTTTCTATCAGTAATTTTCTCTGTTGTTTCTGGGGAAATTAATAAAAGAAACCTTAACTAAATTGGAGTCAGGAAGACCTGTACAGGTAGCTCCCAGACCCTATCACATATCATCAACTACACCAAACAGGAAGAGACAGAAGCTTGCATCTTCCACAGGAAGTAGAACTACTTTACTACTGAAGGAAGGAAGATTTCCCTCTCCACCCAACAATGGCCTAGCCAATGAGAAATGCTGAAGTTCAGCCAATAAGTCGTTGTCACCTTTAACTGCTACTTGCCCCCAGTGGACTTTCATTTAGTATATTCCCTCCTTACTCCCCCATTTTCTCTATAAAAGCAGCTCCTCTTAGTTCTTTTCTAGATTTGCCTATGGTTTGCCATAGCATGCACATCCCACATTGCAATTCTTTGGGGTATTCTCATATAAATTCACTTTGAGATAAAATAACAGGCAAATTTGCTTTTTAAATTGATATTTCTCACCTCCTATGCTCTGAGAAATCCACAGATGACTAAGCTTAATAAATTCAAGTATTTTCAATAAAATAACCGTAAATAGATTCTGAGTGAGGATTCAAGCTCTTCTCCGAGAACTATGATGCTCAACCTGGGGTGCCTAGACCTCGAGACAGAGGGTTTGGTAGTTCAGATGCTGCTGTGTTTTACTTCCTTGTTCTCAGGCAGGTCAGGTAGCATAACAGAGTTGCTGAAGTACACATTTCCTTTCTATAATATACTAAATAGAACTTGATCCTAATTTCTTGACTCAGTTATTGTTACGCATGACAATATTTAATGAATTCTCTGTGGGTATGTTGAAAAATTAATTAAATTTCCCCTATTATGATCTATTGTCAATATGGCTTCTGCTCCTTCTTTCAGATCAGTGACACAGTCCAAACCCCATCCCCTACCCTCCGTTATCACCACCACCACCATCACTATCAAGATGCTTAGAGTTATTGCCTCTATATCTTTTCCAGATTGAAAGATTGTTTTAGCCAGTTTTCTTGCCTTATCTTTTTTTTTCAGTGTAACTTTTTACTGCTACCAATGGTTCTGTCTCCTCTCTTCGTTTTGTTCCCCTCCCCCACCCATCCACCACCACCACCATGCTCTAATAACTTAGGGCTGAACTGAAGTTTCCTAAAGAGCTGTAAATATTACATGGGAGCCTGGATAGGCCCAGCAGGAAGTGAGCTTCGTATGTCTTCCATGGAGTACCATTCCAGGATTTTTTTCATTTGAATATTTTTTAATAAGTGCTTAGGCTTAGCAGTTTTTTTGCTTTGAGAATTGAGTATATACATCAATGTATATCATATTGACTATAGACGTCAATATACATCATTTATGGATTCAACAGAATGGCATTTTATATTTCACTAACTTTATAAAAGAATAACAATACTACCTTCTCAATAAAACCATTCCGCTGCTCTCAGTTGGACATATTTTTTCTTGCTTTGAATCCTTACATGATAGCACTTCACTAATACTTGAATAGATAATTCTTACAATCTCTTATTTTATATAATTTGGACATTTATTTTTATCCTCCTCCCTGAAGTGATTCCAAGTAATTTAGGCCAGGGACTCTGACTTACTCATCTTTGTAGTCCCTGCAGCACCCAAAGAAGTGAAATAAGAGGCACTTAATAACTATTTGAAGAGTTGAACAGAAGCACTTGACACTCATAAATGCATAAAGTTACTTTATTTTAAGTATACATTTAATTTTGAAAAATATAAATGCTAAAATATCTCATCTTCTTCATCTCTTAATTCCATAAAAGTCACAATAGAAAGCTTCATAAAACTGTAAAATACTATAATGTTATAGGAATTTTAGGTTTTATATTGGAAAAAAATTATTAGTAATATATTGAAATGTTCTCTGTTCTTTATCATTTTGTTCCACCATGTTGATCTACTTCATTTAAAATAAAAAGATGCATCATTTCTCCAAAGTTAATAAAGACTTAAGAGAATAAAAATAAGATTATCTGAAAGTGCGTATTGATTCTGAAAAGTAATGTGTACGGATATGTACCAGCCATGAAAATGGCTAAAAAGAGGCAACTATTCACTCTTTTCACATTGTAGGACTGGGACAAAGTTACTTCTGGCTCTAAAAGTCTCACTGGATGACTTTAGCCCTGAGTTGCAATATTTGCCTAGAAAACAAGAATTCAGCATTTTTTTATGTACCCATAGAGCACAAAGAAATCAGCCAAGAACTAGGACATATCCAAATTTCTGGTCAAAACACAACTTGACTGGTTAGCATATACCACAAAACATTTTTATTTCAGGCTGCAATGAAGCTCAATGAAATCATCATCTGAAAACTCCCAAGGCCCTTCAGATAGTCAAGTGCTATAAAATGTCATTTGATTATACTCAGCCACTTGGTGCTACCGGGCTTCATGCTCACGCTGTGAAGAGCAAATGTGAAATATCATGGAATAAATAAGAAAATCTCAAGTTCCTGCACCAAAATCATTAAGTGGTATGAAAAGGATTGAAGAAAGCTTTGTCCCATCCCTGAACAATGTCAACCTCAGTAATACAACTCAAATGGTTTTGTTTTGCTTTTTAAAGATAGTCAGCAGTCAATACATTTCAAGTACTTTAACACAGTTAAAAAAAAAAAAGAACCAAAAACTTGGAAGACAATCATTCTCTGTATTAAACACCAATACATAGCTGATAAAAGATTTACTCTGTGTGTGTTGGTGCATGTGCATAAAGTATACACAAACTGAATGTTGCTGGCAATTACTCCTCCCCTCCATCCTTTGAGGTGGAGAGCTGATTAGAGAGGGTTTTGTTTTCTTCTTTGAGCCTCCATCCCCCTACCCTCATTCCACTGCTTGACTGGAAGAAGAAGCAGGAACGCTGCTGCCGACAGCACACAAAATACATAGGAGTCCAAGTCATTGTTTCACATAATAGAGAAGAGTGACTTTTATCAAGGAAAATAGCATCTCCAAGAGATTTTCTCTCAAAGGCAAAACCAAAGGCCTTTATGCCCCTTTGACGAAGCAGACTCTTGGCTAGTGATCTCTTCCAATAGTAATTTTGTACAACAACAGGACGTCTAGGTAACATCTCTGAGTGGACACTTAGTCCTGTACTTCCAGCAACTTGAATCTTAACTCCATATTCACATCAGGGAGAAACACTCTGTAAAAAAATGTACCATTGTATTCTATGTGTCCAGTTTACATAGAAACAAAACCACGTAAAAATCAAATTAGTTCTTAGACAATGAGTAAATTCAATTAAAATACAGATAATTTGGGGGCTGGGCCAGTGGCATAGTGGTTAAGTTCGTTCACTCCACTTCAGCAGCCCAGGGTTCATGGGTTTGGGTCCTGGGCACGGACCTACACACCACTCACCAAGCCATGCTGTGGTGGCATTCCCCATACAAAAAATAGAGGAAGATTGGCACAGGCATTAGCTCAGGGCCAATCTTCCTCACCAAAAAAAAGAAAAAAGAAAGATAATTTGGTGCCTCCGTATGGACCTCAGGTTCTGTTTGTTTGGTAGCTACTTCTGTGCCTTTGAAAGTAATGATTTTTTTTAAACTTCCCTGGATTCCAAAATATTGAAAGTGTTTGATATTAACTGTTCCTTTTAGTAAGGTAATATCTGCATTGACATCATGAATTTCGACCTCTGTCACAGAACAGGTTTCATAAATGCAGGTGTAGATAGCTTTTAGATCTGCTCAAAGGCTGAAATACTGGGTTAAGTTGCTTCAAGAGTTCTTTGAAACGGACAGAGAGGGGCATGAATCCTCAAATACTTGATTCATGATCAGAAAAATAAATTATTATATCTAGAGCTTTCATAAAAGTGAACAAAAGTGTCTTTAATTTAACAAGATCATAAGTTCGGTTGAACTTACTATGCATGACTTTTAAACATTTTATCGATGCTTCCATCAGTTAAGAAAAAGGAAATGCTTCTTATATATTTCTATATTAGGGTAATGAAAAACTAGATAATATAGAGTAATCATTTTAAGGAAAGCTCTAAATACAAACATGATGCTAAAATTTGGCACGTGAGGTTTTAACAAATAACATGTAATTTGCCACTTGCATTTTAATGAAAAAATTGCAGATCATTTACGTCTAATTTGTATAAAATCAAAAGTTTTAAGATTATCAGATACTATAAAAGTAACAGCTAATTCAAGATAAACTTTTTATAATCAAAATTCCAAGAGAACAGAATTATAATTTAATTAATATAAGAATGAGTGAGAGTGAATATGTGCATATCATGAAACCAAAATAAGTGGTTTCATTCTGCTTCTAGTACTCTTTCAACAACCTGTTTTAGCTAGGATATATTGCAAATATGGTTATACGAATCCAAAATTACGGATTCAACATGTTAAAATGTCGTTTTAAGGCAGATTCACAATACATAATGCAACCTATTAAAACATTACACTTAAATAACATGCTAAATTTGGTAAACAAAGATCTAACTTTCTTTTTTCTAATTTTCAATATGGTACTTTGAAATACACATACACATATATATACACACATATATATTCTAAATGTCCCAATCACAAGGAATAATTGTCTTTCCATCCCTAAGAAAAATGTGTGAGTATTGCTAAGATGTATACATATATAGCTCTGCAGATTTATCTGCATTTCCATAAACACTTTATAGATGTGCAAGTGATCTATTAATATTCCTATGGATTTTGTATTGTAAATATAGGCTATTGTATCAATGATGGTGACTGATATCTGGGTAATAAAATATATTTACCCTCATTTGTAAAATGGTAAGTCTCTTGGACCTCTGTTGGATTTTTCATATGTGGTTTGGATTTTATGAAAACTGACACAAGAGGCTGGATAACTTTGTCCTTTGCCTGCTGTCACTCTGTCTCTTTCTAACTTTGCACACATGTGCACCAGCCACACACAGAGTACATACACAAACACACAAATATTTCAAAATGAAAAAAATGCCTAACAATACTGCATAGGACATTGACATGGTAATACAATCAGCATCTGTGCCCGGATATCACTATTATCAAAATGTCAGTTAATCCCATTATATAGGAGCTTCTTCCTTCTCCCCCAGTCTCCTTCATAGAACAGTTAAATTTCTTTTAAAGAAAGGGAAAAATGGATGCTTAGAAACATGGTGTTTTTAATCTGATCTAGCCCTCTGGCTTACCCTAGAGATTGTGAATTTGTGTGTGTGTATGTGTGTGTGTGTATATGTGTGTGTAAAAATCACATTATATACAATACAATTTTTACAGAAAGCCTGGAAGCTACAAATAAGAGGTAGAACTACTCAAAACTATGTTTCCTGCTGCAGGAAAAAATTCATTTTCTTTACAGTAATTAAAAAAAAGTTTAAAAAATTGACAAAAAATAAGTTGCAGGTTAGGCCCCATAATTTAAACAACAAAATCTAGGAAGAAAAATATTCTTCAATGTACTCAACAGATAAATTCATTAAAGGGTTAAAAAAAGTTGCATAGGAAAAAGGGACATTCCAGCACTTGCTACAATGATGGCGATAGTTTACTACAGGGAGTAAAGTACCTTTAGTTTTTCTTCTTTTGATAACTCTAAGATTAGGGTTTACAAGCAAGAGCAAATTAGAATAGCAGCACTTTTTCCAGTCCTGGAGAGCTCTAGAAGCAAGAAGGGACTCTGTCTGGAGTCAAGGTTTGTTCTACCAGACAGAAGGACAAGCCAGTAAGCACAGCTCCAAAGCTAAAGTTGTAAGTTCCTTCAATATTTCAATAAAAGGTGTTATAAAATCCTGAATACTTTTGCCCTCTGCTTAATAAAGGAAAAGGACAGAGTCTGTGCATGTCTTGAGTGACAGAGGAATTTGGTTGTCAGAGGACACATCTGAAAGTATAAGAACACAAAGGGGATTCTTCAGATGTTCTTTTTAAGGAACGGTGCACTATTGTCTTGATTTTACCTATGCAAGAGAGAAGAAGCCGAGAGAGCGCTGTATTATTTGGCCAGTGACCAAAAACTAAAACAAAACAAAAATTAAAAAATACACAACCAGACAAAAAACAAGAACATTAACAACAAAAACTGTCAGTTTGAAGAGAGACAAACAGGTTACAATGTAGTTTCTGTTCCCTTGCTCCTCCAGAAATAATCATTGTCTTCAGGCTCAAGTTCTATTCTAATTTGAGGCACAACTTTTACTGGAGTTCTAGGAGGACTAGAGAAAAAGAAAAGAAAGAAAATAGTAAGTACATGAGACTTCCTTTATCATCTGTCAAATGTTTATGCACTGGACAGAGGCCAAATGTGTCCTTCTGTTTTCTTTAAATACTCATCTCCTCCTTCTGTATTAAAAACAAACGTTTTTAATGGGATGAAGCTACCAATAAAGTCAAGAAATTCAAGTACAAATTTCATAAGCTCTCATACCTAGATTAAAAAAAACCCCAAAATCAAGAAGGACTGCCAGGTGAGGGGTACTGTCAGAAATTAAAGGACAAGAAGACTTACATGAAAATATTCAGAGATTTCACTTTTTTGAAAATGAAGAAGGATCCAAAATCTCTAGACTTGTGTTAAGAGGCAAGGAAACTACTGGAGGAAAGTTGTCAGGAAATGGGTTACCCCTTAAATCAGAGATGATAGTGAAATGATAAGAGCTAGCATTGATCCTGGGCTTTACCTTAACGATACTGAAAGATTCCAGTACAGTCAAGCGCCACGTAATGATGTTTTGGTCAACAACGGACCACATAAATGACAGTGGTCCCATAAGATTAGTACCAGATAGCCTACATGTGTAGTAGGCTGTACCATGTAGGTTTGCGTAGGTACCCTCTATGATGTTGGGACAATGATGAAATTGTCTAACAACACATTTCTCAGAACATATCCCCGTTGTTAAGCAACGTATGACTGTATTTCTAAGAGTAAGTAGAGTAGCTCTTAGAATGCTTTCTACCAGTAAAACCAGGGCAAGGTTTGGTGATTGGGCAATTTATTTAAGATAAATTGTAGAGAGGAAGAAGAACAAGGTGTTTTGCCAATAACCCACCACTGACTACATTTCTGTAGGGCAAGCATCCCAAAGAACAACGTAAAATGCTGGGCTGTGCTTTACCTTGGCATACCGAGTGACTGAAGGAAAGGAATTTTATCAGCACGATGTGTGGCGTTCAAGGAATGTTGGTGATCTTTCTCCTGGGGGGAAAAATGTTTTAAAAGCATAAATAGTAGTCTCTGGTAAAGTATAAAATTAGAGTAAAACTTAAAATCTTCACAAAAATGGATGCATCGTTCAGAAGTGCAAGGAATAAGAAAGACAAATTTAGACAATTTAAATAAACATTGTATGAAGTGAAGGATCTAAGTAGTGGGATGAAGCCAAAATCACTTAGTTCTTTTCACTTTAGGTTTCTGGGATGGATGATCGCTGTTTTTCTCAGTGAGAGGGGAAGAGGTGAATCATTTGTATAAGGTGATAGCATTGACTTAATGTCTAAAGCTTGCCCTTGGATTTCCTTCCATCTTCAGCACTCACAATTTTGTCCTCTGTTATTCAAGGGAGAAAAAAAAGATTTTTGAGGAACTTACTTACACTGCAACTCTACTATCAATTTTGTTCTTTCACGGATTATAAAGAATTAATATGACATTATAAAAGATCTCAGAATGATCACGGGTATTTTGCTTAAGTAAATTTCTAATATTATATCAACTTTTAATGTATCCTTTTAAAGGGTTTTTGAGAGAATGAAGAACTAGTACTAAATAATCAATTTGTCATAAACTTTCTCCAGGAGCCTCAAATTCTAGCTGTGATTTTTGCCTTTCTTTTTTTTCTTAAGCAGCCTATAAACCATACTTAGAAGGGCTGTAGCACGTTATGATGCCAAGGGATGACATATGTGCTGTGTTCCTTTCACAGTCTCCTCTTGCTATGAATGTTCTCAAGATGAAAAATGAAGCCAGAACATAGTCTAGGAAGTTCGAATTCCAAACGGAAGTATTAAGTAAATCCCATGGATAGGACTGAGAAGAAACGAGCCTCAGTTATAAGCTGTTGGTTACAGATTGGACACTAAAGGCAAGACTGCTTTAGTTCTTTATTCTTTAAACCCAGTGTGGTAGCCAGCCTCCAAGATGGCCATCAACGTGCCCTGCCTTCTAGTATTCATATCCTTGTATAATTCCTTCCCACATTATACCAGAGTTGGTTTGCATGACCTATAAAATATGGCAGAAGTGATGGTATGTCACTTCTGAGATTCAGCTATAAAAGACTGAAGTTTCTGTCTTGGTTTTTCCCTCTGTTATCACTGGCTCTGGAGGAAACTGTATTATGGGCAGCCCTGTGGAGATGCCCATGGGCCAAGGAACTGAAACCTCCTGCCGACTGCCTTGTGCATGAGCTTGGAAGCAGCTCTCCTGTTCCAGTCAAGTCTTCAGACTTGATCTGAGTCGAGAGCTTGACTGCAGTCTCAGGAGAGATCCAGAGCTAGCTAGACTCTGACCCCAAATCAGCTCCTCCTAAATTCCTGAATGTCAGGAACTGTGGGAGGAAACACATGTTTGTTGTTTTAAGCTGGTAAGTTTCGTGGTGATTTGTTATATAACAATAGATAACTAACATACTCATTTTTCGTAAATAGTCATTCATTTCAAACCCTTCTTGGTAACCTCTTATGGAAGCTGAAATGGCATTGTCAAATGGAAATTAAGTGTCTCGACTGTCTTTTTTCAATAACAGACCAATATACCTTGAAGTGCATCTGGATCTAAAAGAATACATTTTCTTCATATGAAAACTCAAAGTGAAAGTAGTTTGGAGGCAATTGCTACTTGCTAGTGGAAAAGCTTGAGATATTCACTGATGTTACTACAGAGGTTTTCCCCCTTTTCAAGTGGGCTCTTAACTCAATTACAAAAGAAAAGATGACTTGTCAGAAACCATTGCCCCTTAGCCATCAGGCTATTATGCCAGAAAGACCAGTGCAGTTACACAGGTGATTCGGAAATAGCAGAAAGGCAATGAAGAAATTAGGAAGACAATGCACATATCTTATAAGTTATACCTAAAAAGTTGTGTTAATAGTTTTTGATTGCCAATTTAATCGAAAATAACAATTATTCCAAATTTTCAAGATTAACAATTGATTCATCGATCATTGAGAGACTCATGATGCAATTTCTCTTTTGAGCTGATTTGGTCATTGGCTGAAGCCTAAGGAAGACAAACAGTAACAGACAGTGATGTAGTACTATAAGCTGCAATTCTAAATACCAGTGGAAAAAAGAAAAATCAATTAAAAACATGGTTATGAGTTTAGCGGTTGAAAGAAACTGGTGATAACTTGGATCAGAGAAAAGACTACCAAACAAAAACATAAAAGGTTATGAATAAAAGGAAGAAGAGTGAAGCTCAGGAAATGTAGAAACGAAGTTTTATAATAATTGAGTGTAAATCTTCACATAGAAAAAAAGAAAGAAAATAGAAGGAAAGTTAATGTAGATGGTAGTTGTAAAGTTTTTCCCTGCAAGTGCAAATCATATTGAAGCAGGCATGCAAGAGGCTAGTTCTACTCACTGTCGGAAGGTTTGCTATCACTTAGGAAAGGTTGCTGTTCCATGATGTCCATTGGAATTTTAATACTTGGAACTTTTTCTGAGTATGGGCAGTCAGACTGTGAAAGAAATTTACAAGTTTTTAGAAAGTTTGTACTATACAGCCCTTCCTACCTCCCAGTATTGAGCAAACCTATCATATTATCATTTACATTAAACTAGGGAGAAAACGCACAGATACAATCATTTCCACTTAGCTAACTTTTCAAATTCTATACTATCTTTCTCTCTCACATTTGTTTTCCTCTCTTCTGAGTTAATGAGACTGAGTCAATTGAAATGAGACCCATACCAAATGGAGATCACTACAAATTAAAACAATTGTAAAGCTTTCCATAAGCCGGATTCCCAACTGGCAAACATTTATAGGTTTGTTGTACCTGTAAAGCAAACAATCTCAGGGTGAAAGATTAAATCTAGGAAACTTCCAAAACTGTAATACGGATTTGAAATTCTTGTTTCCTTTATGATTCTTGTTTCTGATTCTATCTCCAGGAAAACGATGATTTATCTTTCATTCCAAGACAGGCAGAAGACTTTCTAATATCCGCTATCAAAGAGCCTTCTATACATACTTGAAAATAAAGTCCTTTCTTTACTCTAATAAGCTATTATAACTATTTTATACTTAAAAGTCCATTTCAATTTGCTTGTACTAAAGATACTTGAAAATTTAGCAAAACGAGAAAAGGTCTAAAGGAAGGTGCCTATGATGGTCAGATAAGCAGAGATGAATTATAACCAGAATAAAATGATAAAACCAAGCCGCTAATCATGGGGCTGTTTAAAAAATAGGCCACCTAAACCAAAGCTGTGACAGATTTCCACAGAATTACGCCTTTACTTTTTGTTGTTGTTGTTGTTAGCATTCATTATATTGTATCCAAGTCTATGTTTGGACTGAAAAGATCAAATTCATCTCTTAACTGAAAGTACCAAGGGGATAACCTTTAGTTGAAAGAAAACAATGGGAACTAGGGTGCAAAGAAAATAAAGAAAAAATAAATCTTAACATAAAGCCTACTACACACATTGAAAATTGCTTTATGATGAATCTAAAGAGGGTAAGGAGACACAATAGTCCTTTAAAGGATTAAGATATTGTACTTAAATTGACCAAAAAAGAAAAATGAAGATGCCATATGCACCTACCTTTATGAGAATGCCAAGGACAGGTCTTATTACAGTATCTCAAACACTTCCCCAAATAATAGCATCCAAAGATGAACAGGTTGGCGGTCAACCCTTCATCATAGCCTGCCAGGCAGGTTCAAAAATGATCGAGTGATTCAATGTTGGCAAGACGTAATTTTCACTACTTCTGCTCACAAATACCCCCACATGTCTCCCTATATCCATGGACCCCATACCCCAGGATTATCACGTGAACATTAGGAGAGTCTCTTTAAATATAGAGCTTCCAAATAATGAGTTCAACTCACAAAACTTATTACATAGATATACTCTAAATTGGCTGGTTGGATTCACTGTCTAGGACACATATATAGCTGGGTTTTTTGTTTGTTTGGGGGGTGTGGGGGGGGAGAAGAGAAAGAGGAAAAGAAAAGAAAGAAGTATCACATTTATCTCCAAGAAATCTGTTGGAAATGTGGAGATGATAATTGTAAATGTCATTAATAAAAGAATAGCATTGTTTAAATAAAATGTGATTTGTTGAAAATAGAATTTAAGAATTAGAAAACTTCTCAGAACTCATTGGATTCAACTTTTGATGCTAGAGAGCACAAAATTTAAAACATCCCCAAAAGTTGATATTTTATTATTTTTTTCTTAAAACCATTAGAGAAGAGGATTCCATAATATGACTGCATACATTCGTAATGTGTAATGAATTTTAAGTTTGGTGTACATAAATTGAGGTATTTGTTTTGAAAATTCAAGGTGAAGTACTGCTTTAATTATCTCAATATTTCAGGCAGTCCTTTTTTTATTTTTTATCTTGAGTGCTCTAGAAATTTATTTCAAATTTTGATTTCTATTCAATGTGTAAACACATCATTCTTTTTTAATACTGCATCTTAATCTGTGCTGCACTTTAAACACATTCTCTCTTTTTTTTTCATTGTTGGAAAGAGAAAAATCTATATACCTGTTCTCACTGAAGATGGATGAGGACAGTCACAAAAGCTCCCTCAGACTATTTTCTCTTTAGCTAAATGTGCCTCGTATATTTAGCCTTTTCTTATTGGATCAATTTATCTGAAATCCAATTTTGTCTGTTGCCTTCTTTCACTGTACAATTTCCAGGTTCTCCAAAAAGAATACAATCAGACAGGCTGACCAATTGGAAATACTCAGACAGGCCTGAATTAGAGTTTTGCCTTTGACACCTATGGCTGTGTACATTTAGAAAAATGACAACAATTCCTCAGTCTAAATTTCTTCATCTGTAAAATAGGAACAAAAATATATACTTTAAAAGCTGTTATGGCAATTAAGGACAAGTACGTATGATCAATGAAAATGATCAAGTACAGAGTAGACACGAAAAGTTAACTATACTCCTACTTTAGAATGGGATGTTGGGGATTCTGTTAGACTGGGGATACTGTACTGTGTAAAATCCAGAACAAATCTTCACATAGAAAATGTCATTTTGGCAGTCCTTTCACAAGGCTACTGGGATAAGCCGCTTGGGTGTATGTATGTATGTGTGTTAATGAAAAACAAATCCCAGCTTTTCTCCTAGCACTGACTACAGACTCCGATAGGAGTACCTCTATTTCTGTGAAACGGTTTCCTAAAGGAAAAAATAGGGAATAAATTTATTTCTCAACTTACTCAATTATAGAAGGATCATCTAGACTATGACCCTGACTACTACAGTTTTGTAAAAAGATCCCAAATTCCAATTTCCTTTCCTTTTTATTGAAGGGTTATGGAGAAATAATCCCAAACCATGTCAAAGTCCAATGCGAGGATAAATCCAATAGCAGAGAACTTCCGTTGAGAGCCTACTCAAATAGATACATAGATCATAGGAGGTGAGGTCACTGGCATCTGTTCCTTTAAGTTTAAAACTATACAAAACTGAGTTATCTCAAATTTAAATCTTGGATTATCAGTAGCAAACCAAATACATTTTAGAGCATTACTAAGCAAACTTCCTTTTTATCGATGAGGATTCTTTAAATGAGGTGGGCTTTCTTTTTTTTTTGAGACGTCATTTACCACTATTAGTGTACTAATGGTTACAGAAAGACTTCAGAAAATGTAAAAAACCAAAGAGAGAAAATAAAGGTCAAAGGAAGGTAAAGAGCGACATGTAACACAGCCAGGTAACATTCTTGGAACGCAGCCATACATCTCACATAAGGAATAAAAAAATTACATTTTTTACATTTGTTTAGCTAGCTTTACTTCGGAATTTTAGAAAGCTCCTTACATCGTCATTGTCACTGTCCAGACTTCCTTTCTTCTTCTTCTTTTTCTTCTCATCCTCCTTCTTTTTCTTGTCCTTTTCTGGAATGACATCATCGAGGAAGCTGAGGTCATGCTGGGAGAAGAGGTAGTCCATGCCTTTTCTGACAGCTACAAGAGCCAAGATCTGGCAAGAGAAATATAAAAAGTATGAAAAATCATGTCAGATGAAGCCACAGTGAGTATTAATACTGTCCCATCAAAGTCAGTAGAAACTTAGTTTGTATAAGGCCAGAGTAAGACAGAACTCATCTTGCTCATATGGACTTACATTAAGTGGAGAAAGTTGCCTCATAAAAGTCTTAGTTGAAATTCGCTTTGTTTTGTTCACTGAAATGTATGATCACATTCAACTGGAATTTCAATGTAAAAGGATTACTTTTTAAACCATTTTCTTCCATGTCAGATTCTTTTAAAAAATAAGTAAAAGTTTAAAGGGAAAAATTACCCTACATATGATTTATAACTATTCAAAATTAAAACATTATACAGGTTTTTGAAAATGAAGAAAATCTGTACAACACATAGTACACTCAGACATCTTCAAAGTATTAATAATGAGGTAAGAGTTGAGTAAGCATAGACCATAGAATCTACTGGGTGACTGAAATCACTACCATTTAGCTGAATGCTTACCATGTGTCAGATGCTGTGCTAAACTCTTAGGCAATATTTTCTCATTTATTCCCACAACAAACTCAAAAAGTAGATATTATTATCTCCATCTTAATGCTGAAGAAACTGAAGCTGGGAGACATAAGTATGCTATCCAAGATCATGAAGCCAGATAAAGGAAGAGTAAAAAGGGTCCCAGCTGTCTGCCAGTATTAAGAAAATCAGTATTCTTAAACTCTGTATCTTTGATTCTACGAATTTCTCTTGACGAGTAACTTCTGAAGGTACATTCAAATGGCTTTGCTCAATAGTAAAACTAGTATGCACTAGGATACAGGAGTCATGACTGTGCCTCAAATTAAACAGTTGTCTTTATCCACACCATGCTCGCTATATGTCAGTTTCTTCATCTCCTAGAGAAATTAATCACATCTGCCCTACTGATATTAAATGATTATTTTGTGACCAAATAAAAGCTCTGAAAAGATAAAAGTATTTTATAAAGGTACAAAATTTTTATTATTATTTAGCACAAGCAATAAGTGATTACTGGATATATTTCAAATTTATCGAAGTCTAACTTCATGTTTCCCGGTTTCAGCAAAACTAATAGACAGGTAGATTATACTAATAGGCAAATGGGAGTCATTTCTCACACTCAGTGTGTCTTCCAGTAAGTTAATGGAGTTTAAGAAAAAAAAGAGATATAAGGGATTGTCAAGAAAAAAATCTCACTCTACAAATATCTCTAGTAGTTCATATAATTTTTTCCTGCTTCTCTGGAGAAAAATAATTACAAACAACAAATATACACAAAATAAAATAATAATCCTGACTAAGACCAAGAGAATTTTTATAAGAAATAAAATATGATTTGTATAAGAAAATTCTGTTTCCAAAGCTGTGGGGCAGACAGAGGAGAGCTGAGGCTGGCTTGGTGACTTCTCTCAAGTGCATGTAAGTGCATTTTCTTCCAAGAAATGAGGAGCTATGATAAAGTATAAAATTCAATGATGAAGCTGAACACAGAGCTAGGATTTCTTTTTTTCCTTCTTTTGCTTGTGATTCAGAGTGGAATGTTAGTTATTTACCTTGCTTCTCATCATAGCAAGGCAAGGATAGAGAGCCCAGACTTTTTTTTTTTTTGGTTGAGGAAGATTGTCCCTGAGTTAACATCTGTGACAATCTTCCCCTAATTTGTCTGTAGGACGCCGCCACAGCATGGCTTGATGAGCAGTGTGGAGGTCCACACCCAGGATCTGAACCTGCAAATCCATGTCCGCTTAAGCAGGGTGCGCAAACTTAACCACTATGCCACCAGGCCTGCCCCAACCAGAAGTATTCTTAAACTTAGTGTGATAGAAACTAGCAAGTACTTCAAAAACTGAACTTCTCACCCCCTTTCTTCTAATTCACTGGATGACCTCTCACAAGGGGCCAAACTAGTTCTCTGTTATTTGGACTGAATTGTGCTGTACTTTGTTATTTAGGCTGATTCTATCATTCAACAGTATTTTTAAAATAACTAACATGCACTGGTGTTTACTGTGTTGGGCATTGTGCTGTACACTAGATATTCATTTTTGATGCTCAGAATAACAGTCACAATGCCATTCCCATTTTACTGATAAGTTGATGGCACCTCAGGGAGGTTCACTGACCAGCACGAACCAGAGCTGGTATTTGAACTCAGCTAAGTCTGACTGTAAGGCCCAGTGTAGACAACCAAAGACGTAAGAACCTTAAATCACAACTGATCAAATCAAAGTGATTTGGTCAAAGCTGGAAAAGACTGGAACCACACATAAAAGACAGATGTGTCTTCCATACTGTAATAACCACATGATAATGGTGTGACTTCATGGGTAGGTTCAATTAAAGGAATCCCTACCATGACTGGAAAAATGATAGCAGCCACAGTTGACTTGAGGATCCAGAGCAGGGCCAGACACAAGACCTGCAGGAAAGTGAACAGGTGGACTCTGCGCAGGGGGACATGGCGCAGGTAGATAAAGTCGGGCTGATGCTTGAGGGGCATCAGAAGCAGCTTCAGGCGATCCATGAACTGCAGAGGAAAGGGGAAGAGAGCACAACCACGTTACTTCAAGAGCTGATACACAAAGTCATTTCCATTATGCCAAGTGACCACTAGTGACTTATATTTCGTAATTTAGGCAAGCAGTGTCCTTTTCAGAGGGCACTGGTCAGACAGTGGAGAAATTTAGTCTGGCACAAGACACAGAATGAGTCTTCCAAATTTTGTTATTACTTTGCAGGAATGTTAGGCAGATATGTGAGATAAAGTGGCCACCAAAGAATAAAGTCACAAAGCAAAACATAAATTCTAGATGCTCCTCTCCTACTTTCTATTTTTACAGTCAGAGTCTCAGGAGAGAGAATCATTGCCTACTTTAGTAATGATATGCTGAAGGAAGACATCTAACTCATGTATCTTACTCTGTCTCAGTTGTCTTATCTGAAAGAAGAGGAGATGTACTATGCTTCATATACATTTCAGGGACGTTTCAAGGATGTGAAGGAAGTATTTGACTTGAAAATGGGAATGCATTGGTATATTCATAAATTCCACACTATCTATGGCATAACTTAACTAATACATTCAGCAATGAATTACCATTTCTTTTCAGAGAAAAGCCACATGAATATTACAGTGAGTTTCAGAGTGTCAACAACTAGATCTCTGAATCTATGAGAGGCTACGCCACTGTCATGTACAAACAGGTATCAAAATGACAGTTGAGCACCTACGTGCAAGGTGCTGGGCTTCGAAGACTAACTGCTGAGTTCACACTGATGATGACGATAAGGAGGATATTTAAGTACCTATTATAGGATTTTTCAGATGGAAGATGCTCAGTAAAGAGCTGCTGAATTGAATGTTATGTAATGAGAACTCTGAAATAACATCTCTACTTTCTTTCTGCAAGGAAGGGAGAAGAATAAAAGTACACGAGACGATCACAGACAATCTTCTCTGAAGTGATCTAAAGGGTTTTACTTCTCCCCCTGGAGCTATTTTTGACTGGTGAGGGCCTTCCCATTTAGGAAGATTGGGGTACAAAATTTTTTGCTAAATCAAATCTTGCCAAAAAGGTCTAAAAGAGGAAGAGTTAAGGGAAAAGTAAGGAAAAGAGAGAAGGCAATGGGGCAGCAGCATTGCAGAAGTTAAGGAACCCACTAGCTGTCCCTTCAGCAAGGGACATTCTCCCCATCATTATGAAATCACTGATTTGTTCCTTCTACTTAATTTAATAAACATGTACTGAGTTTCAACCATCGGTTACACACCTAGAACACATAAAATCAACCTTCTGATCTAGACTGACTTATTAAGGCCAAACAAAAATAAGAACTGTTAGTTTGGGGGTCACATTAGTTTCATATTTTCACATTTAGGGGAATAAAGAATATTTACAATGTCAGGTAAAAAATAAAATACTTCTTACACATTTATACTTCCCAAAAGTTTCATGGGCACAAATAAACCCACATTCACATTCATCTAGTCCAATCTGTGAAGAACCACCTTTTATTTTGGAACAAATATCAAAATGGTGAAGAACTCTATTCAATGGGCCTAAACAAGAAAAATAAAATAGGCTTTTCTCTTTCTGGGGCTCTGGCCACTTGCCCAGCTCTATCTGACTCTAAAACCAAATTAATCTAAATTCAATAAATGAAAGCAAGGACTATTATGAAGGGGTTTAAATAAATTCTTATGATGTTCACAGAACATGAAGTCTTTTCCCATTAAAACATCACTAAGTGCTAAATAAGGCTACAATTAACAAGGTGCCAGAAAGCAGCAGAAGTACTTCCAGTTTCCTGGTGCCAATTAAATTAAACCTCAGTTGAAAGATAAAGTCCCTCACAAAGTTTTCCCTAATGATTTTTTTAAAAGGGGGTCAGTTTTACCCAAGTTGTGAATAGCTGAACTTTTCAACCAAAGTAGCACATAAACCACACTGACTTTATTCTTTAATTGGTACAAAACTTTTGCTCATCGATCTCAGCCATGTGAAAAGCAAATCAAGTAAGAAGAGCATGTTCTTAGAATAGGGTAAAGGCAAACGGATAAATAGTACCTTGAGAAGCACACTGAAAGGGTAAGATTTCCTTTTTGAGACAAAAAAGAAAGAGAGAGAAAAAAAAGACAGAAAGAGACAGAGAGGGAGGGAGGCAGGAAGGGCAAAAGGGTGGAAGGGAAGTGGGAAGGCAGATCATAGTTCTCTCTCTTTCCTAGCCAAATAACCTTTAACGACCTATTTCAAGAATGGGTAGGTATGAGAACATTTGTCAATGCAAGCTGACTTTGTTAATTAAGTCAGAAATGAAAAGCAGGTGAACGGTGGAGAAAGTAGAAAATAAATGCATTTTAAAAACTCAGAAGTTAATGATAAGCACTTTTCTTCAAAGATCTATTACTGGACTGTTTTTACTACTAGAAAAACATGACTATACTGAGACTGCTATGGAAAACTTACCTGCACACCATTCAGGGATGCTACCCCCATATACAGGAACACGCCATAGAGGACAGGCATGGGAATAAACTAGGAAGGAAAAAAAAATCGGAGAAAGGTTAAAACAATAATAATAACAGTAATGGAGGGGTAGTTTAAATAAGGGCTAATCTGAAACTAAAAGATAGGACAAAATAATATAGTGACCTCTAATTACAGTGCTTTACTCATCATTGATAAACTTTGAAAACCTTGGTACTAGAAATAAATGAAGGAGTGTGGAGACTTTCCATTTTTATTTGATGCCTATTTGCATTTTTTTTTACAATGAGCATGCGTGATCTTAATAATAACTTTTTTTTAATGGGAAAAAAGTTTATTTCCCTTTCCCCTTAAAATGAATGACTATGTAAACCAGATGCTGGTGCGGACTGTGAGGTAGAAAGAGGTAGACAGACAGCTGCCTCACTCCTGAGACCAAGTTCCTTTCTCAACGGTCTGTTGACTTTTTCCTTAATAATTTTTCCAAAATGATCTATCAGCTTGGTGTGTAAATGCCTCTTTCAATTAAGTAAACATCAAACGACCATCCCCTTTCTTCCTCTCAGGAATATTAAGAGAACTAACTAATGAGCACCTGCTTGAAAGGAGCATCGAGCATCTGGAAGCAATTAATTACACACTTGGATTAATACACATCTTTTAAAACTGAATTAATACATTTTCATGCATTAATTAGCGAAAGCCTTTTATATTAATACAAAATGTTTTAACAATGGGAAGTTCCAAGGTGATGCTCGTAAATTTTCTCTCTTCCTAGACCTTTGAAATGTCCCTAGTTCTGCAAAAACTAAGCAAATCAAGGATGATTCTTTTTCTGGGAAGTCTTCTGTCTGGACAACAAAAGGATCCCAGGTCTGGATTTTGAAAAGTTCAAGTAATTTCAGGAGATTTCAAAAACCACAATCAATTAAGTCCAATCTTATCAAATCTACATAAAGAAGGCTATTGTAGCCAGAAAATAGTATGACTTTAGAGTAATTTTTAAAGAACTCTTACACGTATTAAGGGAAGCACAACTTCTATCAGCCTCTCCTTGTAGTTAGCTAACACAGCTCTGTATCTGAGAACCGTTGGCCACTACTGGAGAAATAATAAATTCCAAAATGTGTTGAATGTCTCTAATTGTTATTGGTTAGCTATAGGAATCGTTAAATTTATATGGAATAAATATACTTATTTATATAAAACATCACATGCTTCTTCTAAAAGACACTAACAGTTTTAACATAGCTAATTTGATCTTGAGCTCAGAAGAAAATAAATGACATCAAATATTGAAGAGAGTGTGAGGGACAGTGTGAGTGGTGGGGAAGCCTTGTGTGCTGTAATACCCAACGGTTTACCACAAAGAGGTGAACACATCACATTTAAGCCGCTTGAATTCTGACACGTGCCTTTATTTCCTTTAGAATGTGCATATTTCCATTCCTTACAATCCCTCTTTACAAATTTACTAAAAAATAAAAAAAAATGAAACTAACAAAGGGGCCATTTTATAATTTTGACTCATTTGTTAATTTTTTAAATATCTTTTGCAGGCAAGAGCACTCTCACCTTTCTTTAATATATAATGATTTCTTTCTTGTCATTTTTCTCATTCCTTGGGAAGAAAAGAAAGGTGGAAGGAGGAAAGAGAAGTATAGTTAATGGGAAACTAGTTAGAAAGCCTATAAGTTACTTTTTAATCTGAGTAAAGTGTTTTCTGGCTTGAAAGATAGTAATCATAAAGGTGAACCCGGGGCTTTAGCTCTGCCCCTCACCTAAGTTTAGGTAAGTATCTTCTCTAGAGTGAAGGAAAGTTGTGCCTTGGTGCTTAGGTCATTCTCTCTGAACATAAAGTGACAGATATGATTGAATCTACCACAAAATGAAATCAGAAGGTACTATTAACTTAGAAGGGGTATGGGTAAGAAAACAGCTTTAGATATGATGATGTTTTTAAAAAATTATTCTTTGGTGAAAAGGAAATAGTACATACAAGGAAGGCTATTAATTTGATTTTTGGCCAACTTCAATGTGATACAAATGTCTTATGAAATTCACCATTTTCTTTATGATAGTGCAGTGTCTTAATAAAAATCTTCCAGTTTGGAAATCTTGATGAAATCTGACCAGTTACTAGGTTAGGGGATATTTTCTATTAGATTTGGTTATGAATCATATCAGAAGGTCAGTCCTTAAAAATTCATCATAATGGAATCATTCACCACAATAGAAATTTCCCAAAGGAAGGAGAAGAAGAGATTTGTTAAAAGATTGGATCCTATTTTAAGTTAAACTAGCATAATACGCATAGTAATAGCAGGTAGACATTTTTATAAAGACAGACAGCAGAAATTAAAACATAAAAAACACAAGGTATACTAGGTTTCTAGCCATATCAAGAATTGCCAAATGATAAAATTATTCAAAGAAAATTATATAAGCAATTATACCCAGAAAGTCAAAAAAAGATTATAAATATTATAATGCTTTTAATTAACATCAAAAATGAAAAACTTAAGTGTTTGATCCTACAACCAGATAGAATAATGAAATTGAGATGAAGTCAATGAAGATTTAACATATTCAGACTGTGTCACCAAGTTTTTCCAATTCTGGTAAATGTAGTTCCACTCTTTTTCACTTATCCCTCCCTTTGATTTTCTGAAAATGTTAGAATATTCCCATAAGAAAAAGAATGCAAAAAGGGTAAATTTAATAAGAAAGATAGATTTTAGTCATCCATAGCACAGAATTCAGTACAGGAGTGAGTCCTCCCAGCAGAACAATAGGCATTGTGTGTGTAAAACCCAGAATGAGGAACTGATTAAGAGCATGGGCGTAGAAGTTACAGACCTGGGTTCCAAGTCTGCCTCTATTTGTTGTGGAACCCAGAGAAAATTTTCAACTTCTCCTATCCTCAGTATTCTCATCTATATTATGGTTATAAAGATAAAGATTACATAGCACAAAACATCTAGTTTAGGGCCTGGCTCATTAAGATACTCAATAAATGATAAATGTAGTATAGATGTCCTTATTATCATCAGGACCCTCACTGGCAAGTCAGAAGGATACAGCTGCAAAGCACAACTCTTTTTGGTCCCTCTGTGGTGGGGGCGGGAGTGGCAGGAGTATAGGCCATAAGGAGGGTTGCAAAAGTCAGATTTGAAGGCTTGGCTTTATTTAAGCTCTACAATATTGCCCTTTTAACTATAACAACTGTCTTCAGGAACATGTTACTAAAATAATATCCTACTGCCCATAAGCCTTAAAAATCTGAGCCCATAAGGAAGCTCCTGACTTGCAATCTGCTCCCTAGTCATTGAAGAAAACATGGGGGGAGGTATGAGGAGTTTGTGAAAATGCCACATTTCTCTCTACATAAGAGATTTGGAAATTGGTTCAAAGAAACTGTGGAAGATCACCTCATGGGAAATGAAAGTAAATGAGTTCTTTGAGAGCAAATACAATTTTATTTTAAAAGGCAGTAATCTATGATGGTTACGAAATCAGTCTTTGGAGTCAGAACTGCCCGAGTTCAAATCTTGGCTCTACCATTTAAGAACTTTGTGATCTGTTAGGTTATTCATAATTTTTCTTATCTGTAAAATGGATAAAATTATAAGTAAATTTTTCATAGGTGTTATTGGAGAACTAAAAAAAAAAATTGGTGCAGAGGCTTTAGTCCAATGCCAAGCTCAATAAATGAGAGCTAGCAGGACAATCATCATCATTATCATCATCATCATCTTCTTCACTATCCTGTCTCCTTGTTTCCCTGTGACTGAGCAGAGTGTGTGGCATATTGTAGGAGCTCCGCAAATGTCTGACAAATAACAAATTAAATGCTCTCCTCCACATTTTAGAACACTAAACAAATCTGAAAGATAAATTTTGGTCACTCCTCATGTTAAAGATAAACTAATTCAAGCAAAGGCAACAGAAGTAGCAGTGAAGTTTATTTGATCTTTATTTCTTTAGGCTTGCCAGAAGAATGGAAAAAGTAAGCTCAGGAACTGCCTTTCATCTTTCTGCCGCTCTTTGGTCTCCCCTCATCTCTCCTTACAAAACACTAGTTTCACAGGCAATATTTCCGCTGCAGAAACACAGATCTAAACTGTTTAACCAGCCTGGGAAGCCAGTTATTCCTGCTTCTCAACAGCTGTGTACTGAATCAGTGGTGAGATGTGAGGCGTGTACGACTGTAGCTGGCTAAGGTCAAGGGGTATCCTCATGAACTTAAAGTTAGTACACTATGATTCCTTACATTCTTCCATGAAAAAAGATAAATTTTGGCAAAGAGATCAAAACAGAGGTCATGAACTTCATGTTCAAAGTAAGGCTGCATAAGTAGACATGGGGACCAATTACCTATACTGCTTAACGCATGGGAGAAAATTACTAGAATCATCTGAGGCCACTAAACTTGTGAGGGATACAGGGAGCTGGACAAGTAAGGTGTTAAGCCATTTCATTTTAAAAAGTAGAAGTCACATATTTCTCTTGATCCCATCCATTTGATCTGCCTTTCAAAGCCAGACTCTTAAGGAAAATCATTCTCTAAAGTTCTCGCCTGTTTCTTTAAAACACTCATAGTCACATGATGGAGGACAAAGTTTCCCTCCTCGAAGGTAAACCCTGATACCACTTTCTGTGTGAATTCTGAGGTTAATTGCTAATCTTGACTTCTACTTAGTCACAACTTACGTTTTAGTTCAACTGTACCCTCAACATCTGCTTCTTGTACTGACTTCTCAAATGAGATAACGTGGGCTCTCTGGTAAATGCACATAACTACCCAACTTAAGTGGCAAGAAGGACAGATGATCTGAAATTAGCTGAAGTGATTCCTGAAGTAAAGAATAGCCCTACTTACCGAAGTAAGGAATCACAATAGTTGACACTAGACCATTTTATTCTTGTTGTTTTTAAATCTAGGTTTCCCATAATATGTTGGAAAGCATAATAAGAAAACAATTTCATTTCCCATGTTTGGGGCAAAACCTTGCCTAACACAAACGTTTGCTGGACTACCTTTTTAAATGATTCTTACAATGACTCTTTGCATTGACCCAAAGTTGCCAGGAGGAAATAGCTACAATTATGGACATTAGCAGCTGGATGACGGTGAGGCAAAGCATAGTTACTTAAGGAAGGTCAAAGGAAAAGCAGCTCGTGCTCATTGATCCCTTACATCTCTTTCTCCTTTCTCTTGGGATTCTAATCTGTTTCTGTAGATACTAAGGTACTTTGTGTACCAGGGGTAAAAAGAATTATTGTAAAATAAAGAACAAAAGGACTTTCAGCTTTAACTCCTCCGTAGCCATATTTGTGTGCAGAGTGACAAAACAGTTAGGAAGAGGCGTTGCTGAAAATTTGAGTCTTGCATCTCTTCCTAAAAATATCCATTTATACACTATCTGTTCTCTGTGTCCCTTTGGAATCAAATGTGATTACTCAGCTGACAGATACTCCAAGATTAAAGCCAATTTGCTGTAACAACAACAAAAAGAACTTTTAAACACATCTGATATCTTGGAATTAGGATTTATACTATATTAATGAAAAGAAATAATATAAAGATAAAAGAAAAAATGGGTAGGGAGTGATGAGTACATTCAAACTGATGGGAATATTATTGTCTATCTATCCCTTCCTAGTGGCTAAGCACTAAGAGATCCCATAAAAGAAAGTGCAGTTGTGTCACGAGAGCCCACCCTGAAGGGAACCCAGGGCAAATTCATTCCTTGTAGGGCCTCCCACAGCATGAGGTCATTACTGCCTACAATGACCTCTCTAAAAATTGATCTGTCCAGATGAGGTTCCATTACCTGTGAGGTAAAATCTGTCATTAGACTTTTCTACCGGCTGATAGGCTGATGTCTACGGGGAAACAGAGGAACATAAAGCATTTTGGTAGTGGTTTTGATGCTGTGAAACTCACAACTTTGAACCTACCTCATAACTTGCTTTGCACTGGCAAAAGTGACAACAGATTTCCCTCTGTCCCTACAGAACACAACCGTACTCTTTTAAGGTCCTCTGTATGTAACCAGACACAACTTCTTTGAGGTTATTTTTAATTTAACTTCCTCATGTGTTATATGAGATAATATTCTTTCATGATTCCAGTCAGAAATTAAACCAGTTAATTGACATTGTGGAAACCAAGGACAAAAGATGAATATTTAAATCTTTTAACTGTTTATCAAGTATTTTGTGCATAATGTATGCATTAATCTGAAGGCAAAGTCAGTCTTAGCTATAGGTTAAGAAATTACGGTTCCACTTTCCTCAAATTCATCTGATCAGCACTTGACGTATAAATTTGGTAACGAGAGAAATGGAGGGTTTCTGCCTTCACTATCTGTGCTTTTGTATTGTTTGAATTCTTTATAAGAATGTATTGCTCTGTAACTTGCATAATTAAATGAACATTTTAAAAACCTGAGAAATCAAAATTGTTTCAAAATAAAAATTTTCAGAGAAAAATCTGGAACAATATTGTTAACCGCGGTTGATTATAGCTGTTAGGTCTACAGGTGATTTTCGTGCTTTGTTCTGTGGTGAAAGGCGTAAGATACAAATTAGCAATAATTGGCTAATATTGTTTATATAATGGGAAAAAGAATAACATGCTTATGTCACAAAAGAAAATTGGAAGCTTCATGACAAGTATATACTAACCTTCTTTTTTAGTCTTATCTCTGTTTCTAAATAGGTTTTGTCATATAGTTTATATTTATCTATTTAGGCAGATATTCAACCCATCAATTAAACCTATGTATTGACTCCTATATTGATGTGATAGATTTCTAAATAATCTATCACATCAGTTTTCTTCCTCAAAGGTTCATTTCTAAAGTTTTCCAGTTATAAATCAGTCATTTTACTCTATTCTCCCTTTGTGGATATTAGCCTTCTGATTCAAAGAAAACAGAAACACAGTCAGCAATAATTAAGAATAGGAGAAAAATTACAAAATGATCATTCGGAGTCATTCATGTTATCCAAGAGTCCAATGTGAAGAGGCGGCAGGGTTTAGGGACAAGTAAATAGAAAGTGATGGGAAGAAAGGATGTAGGGAAACTAGGAGAGTAAAAACTGTGGGGGGAGGGGAGATCAGTTAGACTGAATTGTATCAAACTCTCACTTGCATAGGTCAAATAGTTTGAATATTGGTAAGTTAATATGGTTCAATGAAATAACTGCAATAATAATAATAATAGTAATAATAGAAGGAGTGAAGGAGTGAGAAGGAAATCAAGATAAAAGTTTTTTAAAGTCCTCATTCTACCTGAAACCTGCTTCAGGGTGCTCTAGAATGTATAAGATATTGAGATATTTCATAAGGACTTCATAAGGAATTCTACTCTTCATACATCCAATTATCTGTCAGTACTCTGAGGAGGAAGAGGCAAGTATTACTCATATTTACCTTCAAGATGGGAGCCATAAAGACTGACAGACCAGTCAGAATAAACACAAGGGTTCCCGTGACTCTTTGTTCCCTGAAACCAAATCAAAAGATTACCAATCTACCCCTTATTTTCATAAACATGATTTTGTCTTTTCACCTTCAAAAAATACTATATATTCACTGAATCAACCTTTGGCTAAAATAGCAAAGGTGTTGATATCATATGTAATCAATACCTCAAGGATAGCATATAAGCTCAATATGACCACAAAATTCTCTTAAAACTATTGCAATATGTGATTTGAATTCATCAAAAGAAAGTGTTTCTGCTAAATTCTTTGCTCCTTTTAGAATTAAGAAAGAAAAAAATCACTTTCTCTTGGTCCATCAATTACTGGCCTCCTTGAAGCCTTTATTTTTTAAATAACTTGTACTGTTGTGTAATTACACCTTCTTTCACAGGAGACAGATATTACATTGTCCCACATTCTAATTAACAAACAGCTCAGGGAAATTCATAAGTGCAATAAATCCCATCAGTCTTATTTCCAAATCTACAACAACAAAAGTACTTTTTAACAAATATGATTCCCATACAACACCCCCACCTCCAGCCCCCAAGAAAGAATCACCCAGTGTTGTGGCGTGGGAAATGATGGCTCTGTCATGTGAGCTATTCATCCAACCACTTAGGACCAGGGTTTGCTGCACAAAGTATGCAACAGTGGATAAAGGTCTGGTATAAGGCCTTCATGGCTACCCAAATTAGCAGCTGGAGGTCAAAGTTTCTCAATGCTTATGGGGACAGAAAATAAACTGGAAAATAAGAACTCTTTTCCCTTCATAGACTCTTAAACATCATAAGCAGACTCAAGAATTTTAGGGAGTCTCAATAGAAATAAAAGATCAAAAGGTTTGGCCTTTATATATGATTGTGACAGAGTAAGTACCACAGTGCTAAAATATCCTGCAAAATGAATGACCTGGTTGCATTTTTACGTTGCATCATTTAGCCTTTCATTAATCAAAGGAGATTTATGTGTTTATGTATATAATTTATGTATCATAAGAAGTGAACTCAAAAAACTATTGTAGACGCTCTTTCTGAAGAAAACGTAGTCTTTTCTTGAACAGTAAGCACAGGAATAAGTTTATCATCACCAGCCCTTTCTCCTCCATACCTGCCCATTTCCTTATGACTGACACATAGATGTGTGCCTGAGGTGTTTTGCAGAGCTGTTTTCCTCTGACTTAACATACCTTACTCCTAGAAACTTTGGTTGTTCTCCAGGTGCAGAAGTCTCTGTCTCCATCTTCAAACTGTCGATGTGAGCAATAGAGATGACAGTAGCAGCCACATACCATGGGAGAGCCATGAAGGAGCACACCACCATGAGGATGGCCACCCAAAAGAGATCTAGGTGATACCCAGCTCCTTTCTGTAGAAAGAGGTAACAAAACTATGTAGAAAAAAATACTCATATTTCTATATCATCATATTTCCAGATGGGAATTAAGATTACCAAAAGAAACCAACTCACTTTGCTTGATAGAAATATCTACTACAAGGTAAGCTCCTTGAGGGAGGGGACTTCATCTTCCTTATATGATTCCCCTACCAATTAAACACAAAGCTGCCACATGATACCTACTCTAGCTTGATTCAAGTCATAGCTAACTTATCATTTGTTTACGTTAATTATCTCTCTGCATTCAATTCTGTAATCAGAACAATGGAGATATATGTCTACCTTGCAGAGTTATTAGGACCAGTCACTGAAGTAACAGAGGCAAAGCCTCATGCAGGAACTTAGTAGTGGTATTGCTGGTGGTTGTTAACATCAGTGCGATAAGCACCTTAAAAGCAGGTACTACATCGCCTTCTCTGCTTGACTGTTTAGCAGGATGCTGTTCAGCTAGATTCAGCATATGCAGACTAAAGATCTGAAAGCAACCTTGAGAAGATACATAGAAGACCATTTCTCACCTTTCATAGTATATAAAAATAATTGTTTAACAATCTATTAAACATTATCATTAAGGTAATTAATATCCCCTTAGTCAGAAGAGGCTGATTTCAAACATTGCCCGATGGTTGCAATAACATTTACTGACTGGAAGAGTAGACAATTTAACAAAAGGTCTAGCTCTTTTACTCACTACATAAATATTGCTAAATGTGTCCACACTGTTATTCTATGGTTATATTTCTCTGCTCTATTTATGAAGAAATAAAACGCTTAATACCCCTATGGAGCCAGAGAAAATAGAGCAGTCCATTTCCACAGCATGGAAGCAGCAGCATTAAGAGCCAGAGTATGACCAATCCAAGGGAATGCAGAGGTTGGCTTTAAAAAGTAAGAATGCTATTTACACTAGGAACCCAGTGCCTGTTATCCTACAGATCCTATTACAGTTAGTCAGAACACTGTTCTCTTCTTACTGAAATGCCAAGATTTCACCCCTGGCTTGCACACATGGGTGTAATCACGTTCTCAGAGAACTCATCACAGGCAAGAGTAGCTGACACAAGGAAGAAAAGCATATATTTACTAAATCCAAGTTTGGCTGAGAATGAAAATCTCCTTGGGAGACAAATAGGTTAATACATTTTCAAAAAAACAGTTCATTTCAGCATAAATGGTTTGAAAGCATAAGGGTTTGAACTGGGAGTGGGATAAGATATGGGAAGCAGGTGAAAGGTGGGGATGAGCTGAAATAAACTTGTTGACTAGTGCCTAATGTGGTGAATATCATGATATATCTGTGGTCTCAGTTACTCGTTCTTTCAACAAATATTGACTGCCCATTTATTAACAGACACGATTCTAGGTGTTGGTGATATATTTGTGAATAAAATAGACAAAAATTCCAGCATTCATGGAGTTTCCATTCTACAGAGGGAGACAACAATAAACAACATAAATAAGCAAACTATACAGTATCTTACCTAGTAAGAAGTACTCAGGAGAATGATAAGAACTTGGGCTTATATGCTGAGTACAACAGGAAGCCATTGGAGGTTTTTAAATGGAGGAGGGACATGATTTGCTTATGTCCTAAACACTATGGCTGCTGTGTTAGGAATGGACTGAAGAGGGTCAAAGACAGTAAGATCAGTGAGGAGACTGCTGCCATAATCCACGGAAGATATTCTGCTGGTTAGAAGCACAGTGGTAGCAGTGAAGACAGCAAGAAGTGGTTGGATTCTGGTTATATCCTAGGTGTTCAAAGCTTACAATGTGTAGTATAGTGTTCTATATACATAAATACTAGAGACATATTTGTTAAACAGAATAGTAAAGGCTATGCTCAAAAATTCATGGTGCCCCAATTATTGCCATAAAGACCCCAGAACCCAAATGGGTTATGTTAGAGAAGTTGTACCTGCAAAACAAGCCTACATATATGAAAACAAACCACTTCAAAGATGTCTCTCTTAGCTAAAAGTATCTGAATAACTAGATTTGAATGGAATGAAAATAATATTCAAATATTGGTGCTTCTTATGGAAACAATATTGTAAGAAATATAAAATACCAGCATTTTTCTAAAATAACATGTGAAATCTTTTGTTCCTTACTGCCACTGCCTTTTTTCAGATTCTTATAATTTCTCACCTGGATTACACAGCAGCTTCCTGATTGCTCCCCCTCCCCCCACCTCCACTCTTGCACCTCTCCCATCTATCCTTACTGCTGCCAGAGTCAGTGTCTACAATGCAGCTCTGATGCCATCCATCCAGGATGGAATGTTGAGGGAGCAGAGGAGGCCAGTGGGAGACGAGCAAGCCAAGCAGGACAGAGCAGGTCATGAGGAGCCCTGCTTGCCATCCTGAGGGTTCTGCATCTGAGTCTGTCAAGAGGCTCTCCAGGATTGTTGAAACTCCACTATTCCCTAAACATGCCTCGTACATCCTGCATCACTCTTCAAACTGGCATTCTACTTCTATGTCTTGACATTTGTTTAAATCCATCCTCTCCCTTCAAGGTCTAGCTCAAATCCCCCGACTTCCTTCACATGACCAGCAACCCTTGGTCCTTACTGCTGCTCTCAGAAGTTCCTGCTTTACTCTTGTTCCTGACAACCCACTCTCCTCACAGAGTAATTGTTTTAAAATCTCAGTCATTACATGGTACTTCCCTGCTCAAAACCCTCCAGTGGCTTCCTATTTCACCTAGAATAAAACCTAAATACTGTGAAATCATCCATAAGGTTCTATATCAGTGTTTCTTCATGGAACTAAATGTCCAGGGGACATTTGACAATATCTGGAGACATTTTTGGTTGTCACAACTCAGGGAAAAGGTGCAGCTGGCATCTAGGGGTAGAGGTCAGAGATGCTGCTAAATAGCCTACAATACAGAGGACAACCATTACCAAGAAAGAATTAATCAAAATGTCAATAATGCCAAGGTTGAGAACCTTTGTTCTTACGTTATCTGGTCCCACTCTTTTTGACCTCATTTGAACCACTAATTCCCTATGTTCCAGTCACACCAGCCTGCTTTCTGTTCCTCAACACACCAACCTCCTTCCCACCCTGGGGCCTTTGCTTTTCCTCATATCTTTGCTTGGAAAACTATTATTTAATAAATATTCATTGAACATCTACTCTAGGCTAGGCCTTGTGTTAAGATAAAACAATAAATAAGACAGAACACCTGCCCTTGGGGGTTTACAGATTATTAGTTGAAGCCAGATATGGAAGCAAATAATTTATTGGATGTGCAAGATACAAGATATAAAGACAAGCAAGGTCAATTTCAACCTTGGTGGTGGAGATGAGTGGTAAAGAGGGAAAATCCACTAAACTCCTTCAGGGCAGAGACCATAACTGAGAACAATTTTTACCTTTAACATCTAACACAAGTGTTCTGTACATAGCAAGGACTCAATAAATGTTCAAGAGATTAAGTATGTCCTTTAAAGTTTAAAAAAGGCCTTGTCTTCATGAATATAAATCCAAAGGGTGTTCCTGTTTCTGAAACTAGAGATTATTTTAAGTATGGGGATAGGAAGTGAAACTTTACTTCATTTTGCTGTTGTATATATGCTTTGCTAATACAGAACAAATCACTTAGGAACAAATCCATAGAAACCAAAATCCATGAGAGAAAAAGACTAGCCTAACAGGCTAAATTTATGTCTAGAAATACATGATAACAAAGGGGTCAGGAGCAGTATACACACATGTGCAGACACAGAAAAACCATTCACGCTAGGAGCCCCCCATGATCCAGACAATAAGCTGGTTTATGGGGATACCGAGAACCATAACATAGTTCTTCCCACCAAGGGGCTCCCAACCAGATGAGGGGACTCAGACTTGTGCACAAATTATAATCAACTTCAAATAGAGATTCAAAGATGTTCGAAAAGACACCTAAAAGTACAGAGGACAAGATGTTTAACCCTGTCTAGAATGAACCCACAAAAACTTCCTGCAGTGATGACATCTGACTGGGGCTTTGAATAACAGAAGCACTGGCTCTGAGAACTGGCGATGGCTTGGCATGTTTTTCAGTCATCACCCACCTGACACAGTGCAGCAACTCCGAGAGTCACATGGCCAAAGATAACAAAATTCTTCAATATGGATTTTTTGAGTCTACCATATGGAGATCAATGTGAGGGGCCACATGAGAGCTGGAAAGAAGACTAAAACATGGCCCTTGCTTTGAAAATGTTTTTGCCCAGAAAAGGAGATAAGGTAATTATGCAAAATAACTACCACACAAGACATCATGTGCCCAGTGCCACAGAGTAATACAAATATACTAAAAGCAAAAACAAGAGCAACAGAAATTATGTTAGGAGTGAAGGCTACTTTGACAAATTTTTATATTTGGAGGATCTTAAGGGACGGAAGGATTTTGATGTGGTAGTCATCGGGGAGTAGAGAGGAGAGTTGGAATTACAACCAGAAGAGGCTGCCAGATTTGAGGAGAAATCAGAAATCCACTTGATCAGAGCATTCTATTGTAGAGAGAATCATTTTAAATTTAGGTTGAGATCATATCACAAAGAGACTCAAATTTCAGGCTAAGGCTTATTGACATTCTTCACAGGCAAAAGTTTAAACAGCCAAGGTGTAAAAGTTTAGAAATACAAGACTGACATATAAGAACAGTGCTTTAAAAAAGTTACTGCTTTTGGGATGAAGTAAGGGAGACTGGTTATTAACTCAGGGCTAAACTGTGAGAATAGTCTAGACATGAAATAAAAGGACTGGATCTAAGGTTAGGATAAGGCAGGAATAGAAAGGAAAAATAAAAATGGCAAATTTTGGAGTTATCCAAGAAAGCACACTCGAATTAACGGTTTTACCATAGAGGGTATCAGGGAAAATTTATTGCTATAACCACTTAATATCTATTTCTAGATGCCTATCCTAAACTACTTCTCCCTCCCACGCCCTATCTATAACACTTAAAATCACTTTCCTTGTGAAAAGTATTCCTTGTTTTATGGTCTGAAGCTGAGACTCTCTTCCTGCCTCTCCAAGGACTCAGGGAATGACCTTGGAGAAGTCATGACCTTGCTAAACTTGGTTTGCTTTTGAGTGCTCAGCAGGGATAATGGGAGACATAACTAACCAAAATGATGGCCAAAAAAATCCAAGTGCCTTGGTGTTCCTAAATCAATACAGAGCTGTTCAGCAGAGTGGAAAGGTGGATCCCATCCCAAACAGAGCTGCCAGCCAGCCAGGGCCACTTGACATGGAGCCAAAGCAAATGCCACCCAAAAACATGTGCTTTTAATATCACAATGCCTCCATCTCTCTCACTGCTTCCAGTTTCTCTTTTGAATCAATTTCACAGCACACAGGGCCCTTTAGACAGAATCTCCAATTTTCACATTCCACAGCCTCCTTTCCTAACAAAATGTGAATAAAACAATATCCAGAATGAAAAGCCTTTGATTCATGATGATATCTCCACTGGTATCATTAGATTTGTGTGAAAAGATTGGCACTTATTCTGTACCTATTGTCTTTAACAGGAATGATTTCAAATAAGCAATTCCAAAAGTAATGAAAACTTATTTTTTATATACTCAACTCCTACTTTAAGAGGTAAATCCTAACGTGCCTTGATTTTACAATGTTTTCTACAGGGAATAGGAAAATTAAAAAATTCTATATTTTATCAATCCTAAATTTGCTAAATTTGAAATTTTGAATTTTATGAATAAGAAAACTTAATGATCAAAAAAGAACAGGCATTTACCTCCAAAGACACATAGCAAATCTGACCAACTATAGATCAAAATTAAGAATGTGTTTCCAAATTTTTCTCAGAATAAAAATTGGTCAAGATCCATTTCCAGCCTTTCAAACTAAATCAACATTGAAACCCCTCCCAGGATAGAACATCTGAAAATGCTCAACAAAAATACAGAGAATATGTTATAGAAACCATGGCTTATCTGCCAGAAGGTAAGAGAAAGAACTGGAGACAAAAAACAAGGGCAAGATGAAAGAGTAAATTGACAGGGTCAGCAAGCCCTGGAGCCTGGGTCAGCCCTGAGAGAATACGCCAACACATGGGGGTTAAAGGCCTGGATCAGAATGGCCATCTGAACTCTAGGGACAGAAGACCAATCCTAGAGATATGGGGGAAAGGGCCCCCAAAATAAAACTAGGATACTATAAATACAACATACTCAGCTGATCAGCCAGGGAAAAAATACCCTACAGAGAAAGACAGTGGGGATACACACCTTTGTCCGCCTTGCCACTGGATGTAAGGCCATAAGAAAAGAAAAAAAGAATCTCCAAAAATATTCCTAAGCATAAAATTGGGTTTGGGGCTGGAATTCACATTACCTCTGTGGTCTGGAAATTCTTAAGCCGAAAATGTAGTATAAAGTGGTCCTGGCCTTCCATGAGTTAGTCTTGCCAACCCACCCTCAAAAATATATAGATATAGATATAAAATACCAAAACTACACTTCATCACACTTCTAGATCCAATGACCAATTTAAAGGAAATATGGAGGACAAAAAAATAAGCTAAATGACACCACACAGAAGCAATCATCAAGACCTAGACTATGGCAAATTCTTCAGTATAAATGCAGCAGATTTTATTTTCCAAAAACGGCTGGAAAAATGTCTCTTATTCCACATATTTTTCTACAATATAAAGCTGCCATTCCTCCGTCAAATGGTAGAGTCCTTCATCACTCTCTTGAATGGAGGCTGGTCCTGTGACTGTTTTGAGCAATCAACTGCAGTAGAGTAAAGAAGTAAAGCTGTGGCAGTTGCAGGTGTAACCATGAAATAGCCTAGCATCTTCCACTCCTTAATTCTTGGAAGTCAGCTACCATGTAACAAGTGCAAATAACCCAAGATTGCGAGGCTGCGAGAAGCCTAAGCCACTGGGAAAGGCTTTGGAGGATGAGATGCCATGCAGTGACAGAGAAGAGAGAGACAGACAGACAAACAAAGGACCATCAAGGTACTAGATATGTGAGAGATGTGGGTGAATGAAGCAGCCATCTTGGGCAATCAGCCCAGACAACCCTTTAGATGACATCAGACCCAGCCACTATCTAACTGCAACTACAGGAGAGACCTCAAGCAAGAAGTACCCATCTGAGCCCATCAACCTAAAGAAACACGAGAAATGATAATAAATTGTTGTTTTAAGTTGCTAAGTTTTCAGGTGACTTATTACATAACAAAAGACTAACAGAAAAACAACCTGGTTGTCCTCAACAGATAAATTACAAGAAAAAACAAACAGATTGATGGAGGGGAAGATGTATGGACTAAAAGTTTATAAAAGATTTAAGATAATAATGTTTGAACCTTATTTGGATCCTGATTTAAGCAAGTAAATTATATTTTTAAATTTATTATGACACATTCATAAATTTAAATACGAACTGGATATTTGATGATATTCAGTAATTTTGTTAACTTCTTCTAGACTGATAATGGCATTGTGGTCATGTTTGTAAAAACATGAATTTACATACTTTAGAATTACATACTCTAAAATTTCTGGGTAATATGGAATGCTGTTTAAACTTACTTCAAAGTACTACAGGAAGGGGCATGATCAGGGATTTAAATTATACAAAATTGGACATGAGTTGATAATTGTTAGAGTTGGGTGGTAAATATCTGGAGATATACCATTCTGTCTACATTTATATATGTTTAAAACTTTCCATAATAAAATATTTTTAATAAGAATAAATAAAAATAAAGTGTTCCCAGGTTACCTCCCAGAAGCAAATAAAATCTTCTCTGGAAGGCTTTGAAGTATTTGCAAAGGAAGATTAACTCACTTTAAAAAAAAAAAATCACTAAATACATGAGGAAGAAAGACATCGGGAATAAGAGTCAGCAGAGAAAACAAAGTTCAGAATAAAACCTGCAAAGACAGCAAATATATAAAACAAGAAATAAAAGAGTATGAAAGAATAATAAAGAAGTTAAGGACTATCAAAATTGAATGGGAAGATTGGGAAAAAAACAAAATAGAACTTCTAAATATAAGAGAGTAATATTCTTAAAAGGAAAATTCAATGGACTGGTTGGTAGTAGAATAGAACTGAGAAGAAAAAATTAGTAAAGAGGAAGATCTGAAGAAATTACCCAAAATATAACACAGAGACCAAGAGATAGGAAATGTAAAAAAACAAAAATAACCAAAAAAAACCCCAGGTCAGTAGAAATGGAGCACAAGATGAGAATGTAGAATAAAATTCTACTTGGAATTCCAGAAGGATATACTAGAGATTGAAAGAGTGAAAGACTTACAAAATTTTATAATTGATAAAAGACAGAAAGATTCAGGAAGCCCAACAGTCCAATATATAATAAAAAGAAATCTATGCTTATATAAGTTATAGCGAAACTCCAGAATAAAGACAAAAAGGAAGATGATAAAAGCATCCAAAAGAAAAGAAAAATTACTCACAAAGGAATGAGAATTGCACTGACAGTTCACTTTTATGGAAGTCAGAAATAACAGAAAATCGCTTCTAAGTGCTGGGAAAAAAATAGCTTTCAACCTAAAATTATATATCCAGACATACTATCTTTCAAGAATGAGGGTGAGACAAAAACAGTCTTGGGCAAACACCAATGAGAGAGTTAACCCCCCCAAGACCCTCACAGGAGGAAATTTCAAAAGTCAGGTAAATAAGTACTGTTTAAGGGAAATAATTCAGTCAAATGGAAAATATTCCAAAAAGGAAGGTCTGAAATGCAAAAAAAAAAAAAGAAAATGGGAAACTTGTACATAATTTTAAAAACTTGATCACGTCTAACTAATTGGGTTTTAAAATCCAGATAACAATAAAATCTGAGTAATAACAAGATATGATTCAGAAAGGAATTTCAAAATCAAAGCATTCTTTACCCCTTAGCATTATTCAGGAAAAGGGCAAAACAACTGACTAACTTTAGAACTTAAATATGCATATTAAAATATGCAACATAATCAGTAAAAGAAACGATACAGTGCTAACTTCCAAACTAATAGAAAAACAAGTAGAACGAAGAAAATAAGGAAAACAAAGCTGTATCAACCCAAAAGAGGGCGAAAGGGAGAATAAAAAAGAAAGAACACAGAGAAAGATAAACAAATAGAAAGCAAAAATAATGTAGTAACAATGGACCCAAATGTATCAGTCATCACCATTGATTTAAATGGATTAAATACTTTACCTAAAAGCAAAGACTGTAAAAATGAATTTTTTAAAAGTCCAGCTGTGTATTATTTACAAAGAGATAGAAGACACAAGGTATATTGAAAATAAAAGAATGGAAAAATATATATCAGTCAAGTGAAAAGTAAAAGTTACCACAGCTTTATTAGTACAAACTAAAATAAGCTCTAAGGCAGAAAGCATCACTAGAAACAAAGAGTCACATAAAAAGTTCAATTCAGTAAAAAAGACAAACTAGTGTAAATGTGGATGTATTGAATAACATGGCTTCAAAACAAATAAAGCAAATATTCACAGAAACAGAACTATGAGGAAGGAGTACTAAAGTTACAACCGTAACAGGAGATTTTTAATATATCTTTCTGTGTAAATGGATGGATCAAGAAAACAATAAGCAAACGAAGGTATAAAAATTTGATCAACCTAAACTAAAAACTTCACCTGTTTTACTGTTTTTTGAACCATTTTGACCCTGACCTTTAATAAGAAATTTATCATGAACATATACATACTATACACATTCACAGGCACATACATACACATGCACACAACATAATTGAAATAAAAGATTCACAAAATATTTATACTTCATAAGCAGAATGGATGACAATATTTTGCTATTTCATTCTATTCAAAAATTTTAAATGCTAGTGGTGATTTTCCTAAACTAATTTGATATTCCACTAATGAAATACAACCCACAGTTGCTAAATATTAACCGAATGGATATATATTGAATGCATCCAACAAGCGGAAAAGACACATTCTTTTCAAACACACATAGAAATATATATAAAAACTAACAACATTCTAGGACATTCTAATTTCCTGAAGGAAATATGATTTGTAACATCTTTTTTAGATTTAAATGAGGTCTTCGTAAAGTATTATATTGAGATGAGTCAACACAAGGTGATCTATGACTCTGCCAGGTCTTAAAGAACATTAGCTTTAATATAATATCTAAAAAATTGTCTTGCTTTTGAATCATTGAGTATTTTCAAATACCACAAATTTCAAGAAATCCATTTCAAACCAACCACATTCACTGACTGCAATGAAATTAAATTAGGAATTAACAAAAGGATAATTTAAAACTCTATATGCTTTGAAAATTTTAAATGTGCTTTTAAAAATCTAAGGATCAAGAAAAAAGCATAATAAAAATTAGAAAATACTTAGAACTGAATAAAATTTAAAAGTTGTCCAAAGTTTTGGGATACAGCTTTTAACAGAAATGAAGAAAGATTGGAAATTAATGAGCTGAATATCTAACTTAGGAAATTACAAAAAGAATAACATAAACTTCAAAAAGTAGAAGGTAGGAAATAATAAAGAGCAGAAATGAATGAAATAGAAAACAATGATATAATACAGAAAATCAATATAGTAAAAAACTGCTTCTTCGAAAAAAGACTAATAAAATTAACAAACCTCAGGCTAAAATGATCAAGGAAAATAAAAAGCACAAATCAATAATATAAGGAATTTAATTGGAAAAATAACAGCTTCAGATTAGAAAAATAAAAGATAATACTATAAACAACATTTCAATAAATTTGAAAATATGGGGGAAATGGAAAAAACCTAGAAAAGTTTAAGTTACTAAAGTAGAAAAATAGAAATTGAATGTTTTATAAGCATTAAAACATTTTGATCATTAGTTTTACAAGTTCCACACAAAAACCACCCAGCCCAGATACTTTTACAAGCATGTCCAATCATTCAAAGAAAAAATAATTGGCATGTTACATATAACAAAAAGAATATTATATTTTATTTCTTAGAATGGGATGGGAGTGGAACAGGAGGGGAAATACTCCCCAACTCATTTTATAAGGACAGTATATTCCTGACATCAAAATCAATCAGGGACACTATAAGAAAGGAAAATTGCAGGCCAATGTCACTCTTAAACAGAGATGCAAAAATCCAAAAGATAGATAGATAGATAGATAGATAGATAGATAGATAGATAGATAGATAGATATAGATATATATACACATATACATTAGCAAACCAAACCAACTACGTATAAAAAAGAAACTATAATCTACCAGGTTGCAAGGTGGGTTCAACAACAGAAAATCTATTAACGTAACTCACCAAGTCAACAGATGAAAGAAGCAAACCCACATTTTCATCTCAATAGTTTCAGCAAAAGCATTTGTCATTGTCTTCATTAAGGACAGTTATCACATTAAAATCAGATCTCCATCTGATGCCAGTGGCTGAGTAGTTAACAGTTTACACCGTCCTCTTTGGTATGAAGGAAATATGATTTGAAACAACTTTTCCAAATTTAAATGAGTTCTTGCTAAAGTATTATATTGAGGAGATGTGTCAACACAAGGTGATCTATGACTCTGCCAAGACTTAAAGAACATTAGCTGTAATGTAACTCCCAATAAAACTGTCTTAGATTTGAATCATTTAGTATTTTCAAGTACTAAAATGAAGTAAAAGACAATGATAACCATTATTATGAATACTTACTTTGAGTTTATGTTCCTTCCTGTTTACAATCACAGCTGTGATTTGCTGGTCCATGAAAATCAGAATGGTGACCAACAAAGCTGGGATGGCAGCTGCGAGGTACACCCACCAGGGGTTTCCTCCAAAGGGTGGGACAAACCAACCCCGGTTTGGACTTGTTGGCTTGAAGAAAAGAGAAAACAGTTTTCAAACAATATTAATACACACTGCTTGGTGAAGAACCAATGAGAGAGACACACTTTCATTTTTGGAAAGCTAACATATTGAAAAACAGTTTTAGTGATATGCTGGGCAACAAAGATCATTCACCAAAAATGTCCTAAATGAGGTTATTTTTAAGGCAATGTTTTCAATGAAGGAGACTAAGACTATAGGCTAATGGCAAAGAAAGAAATGCTTTTTTGTGTATTCAGGATAATCTAAGATAAGGACTCAAGATGGAAAAAGTGAATTAAGTTTAAGGGGCAGCCACAAGAAAAATCAAATATAATACTCAGTTAAGAGGCAGGCAAGAAATTACAAAACCACCATGAACTTTGTTCTTGGACTTTAGCAATTATACTGAAGTTGTTTCTACTACTGCCAAACTGTAATAGTTTCATAATATAATGTATAAAAAGCTACATATATATATATATATATATAGTGTGTGTGAGGAAGATAGGCCCTGAGCTAGCATCTATTGCCAATCTTCCTCTTTTTGCTCGAGGAAGATTGTTGCTGAGCTAGCATCTGTGCCAGTCTTCCTCTATTTTGTATGTGGGACACCACCACAGCATGGCTTGATGAGCAATGTGTAGGTTCCTGCCCAAAATCTGAACTTGTGAACCCCGGGCCACAGAAGCAGAGCACACAAACTTAATCACCATGCCACCAAGCTGGCCCCAAAAAGCTAAAAATATTTTTATATGCTATAATTGAATTTGCTCAAACTTATCTGGTCTTTCTTATTTAACATATGAAAAATGACCCAGAATAACTGGTTAAATCTTCAGAAATATCACAGAAAATAAAAAATATGGTCATTTTTCCAGTTCTCTGTTTATCCTCTGTCAGCATATCATACATCTCTACTACAGAAGAAAATATTTTCTTATCCTTTTCCTCACTTGAAACAATGCAAATAAACTAAAATAGAATACTATCTATGAATTATTTTCTCCAAATTTACTATCAAGAAAGCCTCACTTCTCCTCTGAAGATATTTCTATCTTCTATCTCAATTTGCTCACAACACCATCACTGAATCTACCACATTTCACTACTGTTACCAGGTTGTGAGCTTGCAAGGGAAGGAATTTTTTCTTGCTCATCAAGGCATTTCAAATCCTCAGTATAGGGCCTGACTGAAAGCAAATATTCAATAAACATTGCCTTAAATGAACCAATGATTAATGAATAAGAATTTACATTTGCTAATGAATATGTGATGGCAGAGATGACGCAAAAAATATTCTGTTTCCTATAACATAGATATCCCTTCCTCGTTAAATATTTATTAAGCTAAAACTGCAGTTAGTTTAATTTCTCTTAGCATCTATATGGTCTCAATGATGGAGAGAGGTTAGGCGTGCTCTAGAAAATAGGTGAAAGACATAATAGAAAATTAGGTAGGGATATTTAAGAATGACTGAAATATAAATTTTACCCATTTGCCTGCACATGTCAACAGGTTTATAAAATATCTAATTTCAATATCTTCTTTGTAATAATTAAAATGCTCCCTATATATAAATGTGTGTGTATATGGCAGGTAGTTTCCCAGCAGGCAAAGAGCAGTGATGTAATCTTGGGCATTTCACTTAATTTTTGTGAGCTTCAATCTCAACTTCATAAAATCAGGATGATGATAGTTACATTGCATCCTCGAATTATTATATGGATCAAGGTGATAAGGTGTATGAAAATACTTTGGATATTCTAAAATACTCCAAAAATATAAAGCAGAGTTTGTAATGTTATTATAAGGTATTTTTCAATAAAAGTCAATATAATGTGAATCTTGCATTTAATTCCAGTCAGGTATTTAATTTTAGTGAAGAAATAGACAAAACATATACACTCATGTGTTGCTTAACGACGGGGATATGTTCAAGAAATGTGTCATTAGGCGATTTCATCACTGTGCAAACATCATAGAGTGCACTTACACACACCTAGATGGTATAGCTTACTACACATCTAGGCTATATGGCACTAATCCTTTTTTGTTTTTTTCTTTAGGAGTTGAGCTGTTTGTGTTTGGTTGTGGCAATCACTGCTTTCCTTTTTTTTTTTTTTAAGATTGGCACCTGAGCTAACAACTGTGGCCAGTCTTTTTTTTTTCCTCAAAGAACGGCACATGAGCTAACAACTGTTGCCAATCTTTTTTTTTTTTTCTGCTTTATCTCCCCAAATCTCCCCTGGTACATAGTTGTATATCTTAGTTGCAGGTCCTTCCAGTTGTGGCATGTGGGACGCCGCCTCAACTTGGCCTGACGAGCGGTGCCATGTCCGCACCCAGGATCCGAACCAGCAAAACCCTGGGCCGCCAGAGCAGAGCACACGAACTTAACCACTCAGCCACCGGGTTGGCCCCTATATGGTACTAATCTTATGGGACCACTGTCATAGATGCATTGATCTAACCATCATTACGCAGTGCCTGAGTGTATATGCACCTAGCCAGAGACCATTTTTGAAATAAAGAAATAGATAATTATGCAAAATTAACTTACAGATATGACAAACTAGAATAGAGAAAAGGAAAGAAAGCCAGAGTTCCAGGAACGACCAAAAGACATTAGTTCACCTACCTTGAATTCACTTGGCACAATTAGTTTTGGAGTATCCACACCCACCAGGGCATCTATTACACAGAAGATGAGAATGGACAAGATAATGGCAAAGTCACTGATCAGTTTCCTTGCCTGAAAAAATAAAAAAAAAAAAACAGGGACTGGGTACATATATTTGCCTGTGTTTGAACTGAACAAAGAATCCCATAGTTGCTAAAACAGTTTATAGTAACAGCTTCATCAACAAGTTAAAGGAGGTGTCACATTGCAGAGAGATTATTTTTTAAATTGTTATAATATCACATTCTCACCTGGCCAGAAATAATCTAATCCCACAGAACATGTCACTCTGTGTGTGTGTGTGTGTGTGTGTGTGTGTGTGTGTAGGCAGGAGAGGGAATCAAAGATAATATATCCCTGAAATACTGTATAAACACTCTTCCTGTACACAGCACAAAGGAGACCTGGATAAGGATGAAATCTCAAGGTGTATTGTAAAAATCTGCACAAAAACATAGAATTTTGTTTATTATTTGGGAGGTGGCAGTGTTAGTACAGAGCAAGATAAATTCCATAAGGTGACCTGAAGACACCAAGAATCTAGCAGGGAAGTAGTTACAAGTTCCAGTCCATTGAGTAGACTCAAGACCTCAGAGAAACATAAAGTGATGGAAGATGGAAATTTGATGGCTTCGCTAACTTTGTCAAGGAAAATATTTTTCACTCTAGGCTAATGCTTAAAATCACCTATATGTAAACCATCTTTTCTCCACCCCTCCTTTTTTTTCTTTTAAAAGGTTGGCACTTGAGCTAACATCTATTGCCAATCTTCTTCTTTTTTTTCTTCTTCTTCTTCTCCCAAAAGCCCCCCAGTACATAGTGGTATATTCTAGTTGTAGGTCCTTCTGGTTGTGCTATGTGGGATGCCACCTCAGCATGACTTGATGAGCGGTGCCATGTCTGCCTGTGCCCAGGATCTGAACCGGTGAAACCATAGGCCACCGAAGTGGGGCGTACAAACTGGACCACTCAGCCACGGGGCCAGCCTCTCTCCATCACTTCTTAAGTGTGGTTGCCATTAGTAGACAACCTTCAAACTTCCTAAGTACCTGTCTCTGGTCAGGACAAGGGCTGGGCTTTATGGGATGTAGCATTAAAACCAAACCTTTCCTACGGAGTGGGTGCAGAATGGCCACTTCTGAGTCAATAGGGGAGCATGGGACCATTCAGTTGCTTGGCGGTTTCTCTGTGGTGACAACGGCCTAGGAGCATTACCAGAGCACAGATATCTGAGTTTCCCCATCAGGTATGTACACATGGTAGTGCAAATTTGATCATTCAACAACAATTGACTCAGTAGCCAATACTTTGCTTGGCGTCAGTGATACCACAGTGAACAAAACAAACACAATGCATGTCTTCATGAAGCTCACAGTCAAATCATATATAAGGAAGCCTGCTCCTAAATAAAATCAGAGTTGATTCTTCAGTTACCAAGTTGTCTCAGGGTGAGTGAGCAGTCAGTTTTCTGGTGCTGCTAGATGAAGAGAGATCAGTGATGGGCTGAGTGACTTCCCAGTTCTCAGGACAGAGGGTCTTTTGAAAGAGTAGCAAGACTACTATGTCATGTGTTCAACAGAAATTGGAGTGAAGAATGGAATTACTCAGTGTTGTGGGTATGCTGAAGTGCTCACAGCTTGATGGTCACTAGGTGTGATGAGCCTTGGGTACTAACTAGCAGCAGGATCATAGAGGCCCTTTTGGCCAGGAGTTCCTTTCCTCTTAGAGGGCTGAATTCTTCTAGGTTTAGCTTTATTGAGAAGTACACACAGAGGAGCAGAAAGCCAGCTATGGGACCTTTTAGGGGCAAGTTAACACCAATCACACACAATAATTCCAAGCACAAAAAGATGGCAGGGGTCAATTTGGAGAGAAAATATAGTACAGCAGTTGGAAGCACAGTTTCTACAGTCAGATTACCTGGGTTGGAACTCCAGCACCATTATTTCCTGTCTGTAAATACTTATCCTTTCTTAGCTTCAATTACTCCATCTTTAAAATGCAGCCAAAATAATCCCTACAACTTCATTGGTTTGTTATAAGAATTAAGTAAGATAAGCTATAAAAGTGCTTAACCTAATACCTGGAACACAATAAACTCCCCTAATATATATTAACTATGGTTAGTTCAAGTTCCACAAGGCCTCTTGGGTTGCAGAACCCACTGGAATAACTAAATAATCTACTGTCAGGAGGTCTTTGAAAGGAATCTTGAATTCCAAGAAACAAGAAATAAAAGCTCAGTAATAACATGGAACTGCCACTCAGAGTTAATTTTGGTTGGAAGTATCTGGAATCCTGCAGAAGAAGGGTGTTTCCCAGGGGCTCAATACTGGAGGAAACTCCCATTTCTTAAGTTTTGTGAGAATCAGTGTTGACACAGGCAGTTCAGGATGGTCTAGCAAAAGATGTTCATGTGAAGAAGTTTAAGGACTATATTAAGATATTACAACAATCTCTCTGGTCTAGTAGGTCAAAAATCGCTGGAAGACCAGAGGTCATTGCAAAGGCAAAATATTTTTCTCTTCTTCGTCACCATCCCAATCCTTACCCAGCGAATCCAACTTGCTGGCAACTCAGATACCCTAGAAGTTGTTCAAAAAGGAGGGAACAGTTATCAAAAAGACAGTGCTCTTCCTTTTTCTTCCATCGACAGCAGAAGGGAAGTAGAGGGTAGCAAATGAATGCAATCTGCAATTCCTTGGTAGAAATTCCCACAGGGCCTATACTTCTGGCCCTGCTAGAAGACAGGTCTGCTTGACTGGAATCACTCCCTGGAAAGGTTGCTTCCTTAGTTAGGAGAGGAGGCATCCTCAGCCTTCCATAAATTGAACACTGAAGCCCTAAACCTGCTCTTTTGGTAGTTTTCTCCCTCTTAATTAACAGCAGCTTATTTTTCCCTATTGCTCAGGCCAAAAACTTTGGACCATCCATGTGGCTCTTCTCTTTCTCTCACATCCTACATCTAACAGGTCAGCAAATTACCTTCAAAACATATACAGGATCCTGTCCCTTCTCACCACCTCCATGGCTATTACCACCGTGCTCTAAGCCACCACTTTATCTCATTCGTTTCCTGCATTACTGTCCTATCTCATCTCCCTGCTTCTACACTCGCCCCCTGTACACTGCCAACATATCACCCAGAATAATCCTGTTAAAATTCAGGTCAGATAATGTGGTAGGCAGAAGAACGCCCCCCTAAGGATGTCCATGGCTTAATTCCTGGAACCTATGACTATGTAATGTTATGTGGCTAGAGAGAATTAAGGTTGCAGATAGAATTAAGGTTGCTAATCAGTAGACTTTGAGATTAGGGAAATAATCCGGGATTATTCAGGTGGGCCTAATGTAAGCATTAGCGTCCTTATGAATGAAAGAGGGAGGCAGGAGAGTCAGTGTCAGAGTGATGCAGCATGAGAAAGACTAGACTGGCCATTGCTGGTTTTGAAGATGGAGGAAAGGGGCCATGAGCCAAAGAATGTGGGCAGCTTCTAGAAGCTGGAAAAAGCAAGGAAACACATTCTCCCCCAAGGTCTTCAGAAAGAATGCAGCCCTGTCAACACTTGATTTTAGTCCACTGAGAACCATTTCAGACTTCTGACCTCCGGATGTCGACAATACATTTTTGTTGTTTTAAACCATCATTTGTATAGTAATCTGATAAAGCAGGCATGGGAAACTAATAACTAATATAAACAAGTAGCTTATATATTTTAGTTTAGTTGTAAGTTTCCCAAATTTATATACATATATAACTTGGGAAGAATCCTTCGACAATGGTATTCTTGTCAAGTGTGGCACTACTATACTGCAGGCATCAAAGTAGCTGAAGAAGACACACACTAATAAACCTCCAGATTACCTTTCTTAAAATTTATGGGAAAAAACGCTACTCTATTAATAATACTGCTTAACCTCATTAAAAATCACAGCCAGGGTGACATGTTCTGTATAATATGCTCATTTCTATTTCCCTTTGCTTCTCCTTAAATTGTACAATACAGTTCAGTTACAGCAGAAATCACTCCTGGAGAGTGTTTATTGTAAGACATTCATTTCTAAGATATTGGATCCAGTTTAAACTTTATAGTCAAGGAAATTGATTTTTCCCAGGCCACTTTTGTATTCAACTCTAAACTCTCTAATTGGAGAAAGCACGTAGGGGTGCTATTTTAGCAGGCTATTCAGGTCTTACCCTATCCTAAAATTAAACTTTAATTTGAACGATGCAAAACTGACATAGAACTAGAAATTGCCCTAAAGATGGCAATCACTGAGTGCACACAGCCTACGAGATGCACTCTAAGCCCTGTGTACAGGAGCTTTCAGTCTGACTGTAAGGAAATAAAAATCGCTCTCTTTGGGGCCCATCTCACATTTCCAAACATATTTAGAAAAAGAGACATATATGAATTGCCTATCATTTTTTTTGCTTATTTCACCTTCCATTTCCATCAAGCTTAACCTCTTTCCAAAACTCTAAAATGGCTTTATCTTACGTAAGTCAATATATAAATAAAGAAATCAAATTAGAGACCCATAGTTCCTAATTCCCTACTAGTTATTGCTGGTAATGATTAGAAGTAGAAGTGCCAAAGTTTTCATGAGAAAAACTGTTTCTACAAGATTTCATACCCAATCTTGTGGATTCAGAGGCCTGAAACCTAGCTTGGACAAACACCATAACTTGAGGGTGTCCGTCCAACCTAACGCTGTCTGTCTCTCCAGGCTCAAACTTCAATATCCTAGGAACATAAACTATCACATTCTAAGAGAAATACAAATTAAAATAACTCATATATAGGGGCCGGCCTGGGGGCGCAGTGGTTAAGTGAGCACATTCCGCTTCGGTGGCCCGGGGTTCACCAGTTCAGATCCCTGGTGCGGACATGGCACCACTTGGCACGCCATGCTGTGGTAGGCATCCTACATATAAAGCAGAGGAAGATGGGCACGGATGTTAGCTTAGGGCCAATCTTCCTCAGCAAAAAGAGGAGGATTGGCAGCAGTTAGCTCAGGGCTAAACTTCCTCAAAAAAAAAATTAAAATTAAAATAACTCAAATATATCAAGGGCTTGCCATAAAATAAGTTCGGTTTTTTTAATGGTACACAGATATGCTTCAACATATGATAATCCCTACCTCCATTTATGAATGAGGAAAAGAAAAGCATGCTTCAACTAAGGTTCTCTCTTTTATATCAGACTGGTTTTAAGCTCTTTTATTTTTGTTTATCAATTTTTAATTATAAAAATGTTTCTGTCCTCTGCAAAATTAATTACAAAATATCTCAATTAATCTCGTAAGAAGCAACCAGCTGAAATATTTAAACTGCCAAAGCAAAGAAAAAATTAAGTGGATGGGAAGGGAAATTCAAATAACCATACGCTGTTCTCTTGTTCTTGGGCAAAAACAACCTAATAAATCTACTATAAACATACTCTTCATGAAGGATGATACTGTACTAATTATTAAGACAGTCATAATCATAGAGACACCAACAGTGAGAAGCTAGTTAATTTACAGGGGGGAAAAATGAATTTGGTTCCCCTGAAGCCACAGAGAACATTTGGTTTTCACTTTGCAAGGACCGCAGCTGCTCCTAAATTAAGTGGGGGAAAGGCCATGAGCCTGCAGAGCAGTTCTCCACGGATGGAGCTGTTACAAAGAGATGAGTGCAGCAGCAGGCACTCTGTGGGTTCTCAACAAATATTAATTCACCATGTCAATTCCTCTAATGATCGTGGTGCTTGGAAAGTGCTAAACAACAGTATAAAAAAGCATTTATTCTAGAAGGGAAAAAAAAGGATGCCAGACAAATATGTGCCTTCTGGCAATCATGAAAAGGCACAAAATACCATAAGAATTTTGAAATTTGAATCCCCCCTAGTAGCCAATGCTATGAAGCACTGTAAAAGAAACAAGAATTAATATCAGTGTAGCAATCATAATACACTATACTTTAAATCAATAATAGCCACTATAATTAGAATTAAATAAAAGGAAAGTCTGATTCAGACTCTAGGATTTTAACGCCCTAAGTTCCAGAGTCAGAAAGATTTGGGGAGCGAAAAAAGGAAATAGATTGGGCAATTTATCTGAACCGGGCTTAGAGCTTGCCAATGGAAATCTACCAGAAAAAAAAAAAGTTTTTTTCCAAGCATGGGATGGAGGGACAGGGGCCTAATGAAGTGGTTCCGTAGGGATGCTAAGGACATTTTAGCAATCAAAGGTTTCTTCCTCCATTCTGCCTCAAAACTGAGCAGTACAACAAAGAACCAAAGAGTGTGTACCAGAAGCAAATGAACAATCACAAGAGAAAGACTATGTCCCTGTCTGGTCACTAGATTCTAAGTTGAAACTGAAAATCTGGAGCTGATCTAGAGAAGAGTATCCAGGGTAATGGGAATCTAGAAAACATATCACACAAAAAATGAGGGTAAGCCTCAAGAAGTTCTATGGAGACCTGTTTTCAAATACATGAAGTCTGTCAAAGGAAAGAAAGACCAAACTTGTTCTGTGTAGCTTCAGAGGGCCAGAGCAGAGCCCAAGGACAGAGGCTGTGGAAAGGCAGATTTGTGTTTCTATCAGGAACGCCTTCTGAGATACAAAGTTCCTGTTCTGGGGAGCATTCAAGCAGCCTGCAGAAATTAAGAGGCAATGTTGGATTAGCTAGTATCCAAAGTCCTAACACTAAAATTCAATGATTAGGACCCAATTATCAAAATTTCTTGACCCTCTAAAAGGGTCTTGGATATATCCTAAAAGAACCATTATAATAAAGTGTACCAGGGGTTAAAAAGGAAGGTGGATTTATAATTTATATTAAGATACAAAAATAAAAATTATAAAAGGAATTAGGAAGTCATATGTATAAATACGTTAACCTGGAAATGGAATAGGGACATTTTGTGTTAATGCACAGATTTTGATGCTGGGGACTTTTCTATGAGGGACAAGTAAGCTGAAAGTGCTTAGGACCAAGAAACTACCATGGTCAAAATTACTTCTGTTCATCAACTGCCTCTACGGCACCATTGAAAGCTCTCCCAAATGCTTTGGCCAAGCAGTGCTCACAACCTTATTTTTCTTGGGCCTCAATTCAGACTGTATTTTTTCTCATATGTTCATAAGAACTGAATATTTGTAATATTTGTTAAATGTTTAACAGATTGAATAGTATTTGTAATCAAATAACCCTTTGTCATTCTTCATAAAAAAATATGAAAATCAGTTTCAGATTAAAAACAAATTTGACTTTAAAAAACTACTTTCCTTGGTACAAAAATAACACAAGAATTTGAAAATCTGATTTGCCTTCACTGACAGCGAAGTCACTTTCTGAATGAGTTTCAATAGCGTGATGTGGTCTGAGGTTTCTGCAAGAATCAGCCAAATGTCACTCAGCGTCACTAACACTAGAATAGGACATAGAATACATGCCCATTATTTCTTACTCATTTTCAGTTCGTTACTTTGTTTTAGTATGACAGTTTTTACCATTCATCAAGAAAGTTTCTGAGGGAAAAAGAAAATAGAATGAGAACATCATTTGATTCTTGTAAAGAGTTGTTTATAAACCAAACACATCCAACTGTAATAGAATTTTCACAGGCCAAAATGTCAACCAAGAATCATGGCTCCAAAAATACAGCTAATTATGGAATTTGAGACTGCATTTTACATGGATAAAAACTAAATGCGTCATGCGACTAAAATGCTTATTACGTTTTCACTAATTTCTTGAAACCCTACACTTTTTTCTCATCCATTAGGTCAGTTCCTCAAAGACCACCATCAACTTACTTAGGTCAAAAGAAGGCACCAAAGTGTGATCCCATAGGAGGTAATAAGCATGAATGGGGCAGAAGGATCGAAATGAGTCATTCTAATTTGAAAACTCCAAAATCTAACTTATTCAACAGATATATATATATATTTAAGTTCCTACTATGTACCAGGCCCATGAATTACTTATTTTTGTATCCATATCATCTAGTATTGTATGAAGCACACAAGAGTCACATTAAATTTTTTTCAACATTGAATGAATATACTAATTAGTTATAGGATATAGAATACTGAGTATTTTAATGAAGGATTTCAAAGAACATTCTGCTCAAATGTCACCTGAAGAAAGTGTAGAAGGTGTCATAGCTGTTTATGTCACCTGGAATTTAATGATTTTATTCATTTAAATGACAATAACAACCAGGAGGCATATTTCAAAAGAATCCTACCATCACTTCAGTTCACATGAGGGTTAGAATTGCTACTTATTCTAAGAGGAGGAAAACAGGAAATTACACAGTTCCTTAAGAAAGGTATTTTCACGCCAATTACATACATCAGCCAGCCACACTAAATTTGACTATATTAAAGTACCAATAATTTTGTCTAATTGAGAGGGCTCTATAGCTTTATGAGTTCTACTAATCACAATCCTGTTTTATCTTTACACTTCTGCTTTCATTTTGCTACCACATACACAGTGATGGCATCACTTGCTAGTATGGGACTCTGGAAGAACATTTTATGTTAATGCCCTGAGCCATCTGCCACAGAAGATCACAGATGATGCTGTGATGCTCCTATAGGAAGCTTTGATGCCGAAAGACTTTGACTAAAGACTTGAGGCTAATGTAACAGACCAGTAACTGTGTGGGATAACAGATTAATGCACCCCTCTAAAAAGAATGCAGAGCACGAAGGAGACAGTCAGTGGAGGACTGGTACTCCAGCCATGTTCCACTGAGTATTAGGGCTCTCTGGAAGTGCCTGATAGACAAATTAAATCCCTGATAGGCTAGCAAAGGCAAACTTAAGTGCTCATACTGATGGATTGCTAGTGGCTTCATAAGGGAGGCCAAGAGTGAGTAAACTGACCTGGTCTAGGAAAAGGTAACAACGGACTGAACTAGAAGAACAGAAACGTAAGTGTGAGGGAGAGAGATTATAGCAGGATAATCAAGGGGACTGTGACAAGTTTAATATGACAAAGAAAACTTGGAGAGGCAAATGCGATGGATCTCCTCTTTTATCACACCAGATCCATCTTCCACTCCTTTCCACCTTGCTCTCTGCCTTAGCAGGCTGACCTGTGTAGTTTACAGCAGGCTCCCTTGCTCTCTGGGTTCCAGCTGGGTTTAGCCTGGAGCAGCCTGGGCAGGCCATTAGAGGGAAGAGCGTGAGATCAGAGAATTGATTCCTGGAGCTGTACCCCTGGGAGGTTGCTTCAGGCTGGCTACATCCTTCAACCCAAGGTCACAGTGCCTCTCGAGACAGCTGTCTCTATCCTTCTCTTTTCTTCTAGGTTCCAGCATTCACTCCTTTCCTTTGGGTCTGGGATAGTAACAACCCCACTGTTCCTAGCACTGAACACTGCACTCTCCTTTGTGGTTTCCCTAAACCTTTATTGAACCCCGCAAATCATCCTAATTTGAGTATATCATTTGCTTCCTGCTGGGACCCTGCCTGATAGACCAAATGTAATTCTAAGATTTTGATCTTGGGTGGCTAAGAGGATATGTGATATTATTAGCTGACAGAAGGAATACAGGCAGATGAGGAAGTTAAATTGTGGAAAGAAAAACCACATTTTGAATTTGCTATATGACAACTGTGGATAATCCACAGAGAGAGGTTGGCAGCAACTGCAAAAGCAGACCTAGCATAAAGATGGAGATAATAATTAATTTTTGGAAATTTGTAAGTCCTGATCATTGCTATAAGCAATAGTTTAACATAGAGAATTTATTTAAGAGATGGAGTCAGAAAACTCTCTTTAAAGCTTAAAAGGATGTAATTGTCATCTGGTTGAGCCCTCCCTTAATGAGGGCGGTAACTAAAGTCCACAGTTAGCCATCAAAGGGCACACTGTTAGTTAATGGCAATGCTGGCACTAGGATCTACAGCTCCTGAGTTCCAACATCTGTGCTCTTACCACAAAATGCAGCATTTATCTCTACTGGACTGCTTTGCACTAGACAACAAGTATTGGGTATCTAGTCTGCAGCCAACCTCATGCTAATGGATGTGAGGAATAAAATAGAAGTATAACTGCTATCCAGCAGCTTACAGTCTTAATTGACTAACAACTCATCCAAATGTTTAGAAATGAAAATACAAAAGAGAAATGACTGTGCAAGGCGAAAAAACAGGATATTTTGGGCTGGCCCAGTGGCATAGTGGTTAAGTTTGTTCACTCCACTTCAGCGGCCTGGGGTTTCCGGGTTCAGCTTCCAGGCGTGGACTTACACACCGCTCATCAAGCCATGTTATGGAAGCATCCTACATACAAAATAGAGGAAGACTGGCACAGATGTTAGCTCAGCAACAATCTTCCTCAAGCAAAAAGAGGAAGATTGGCATTAGATGTTAGCTCAGGACGAATCTTCCTTATCAAAAAAAGAAAATTTTGTTTGACAAGGGCACTATCATCCAGTATTCACATTTTGAGTTTTTAGAGGTTTCATGTGAATTGTTGGTGTGAGTGAGGAAGTTAGTAATAGGCCTGATTATTGTCACAGCAATCAAGGATTGTCTAATTTATTGTGTTTAAGAATACAAGTGTTAATTATATAATATAATATGTAAGTATAAGAATCTATAAACCTATCTGCTTCTACCTACAGAGACCATCCTTCTAAATGACAGCTTAAATGAAAACATACTTTGGCAAATGAGAGAGATAAAAGAAGTTATTATTCATGTATGTATGTATGAATTTATGTGTATTGTTATGATTCAGCTGTAAATGTGAAGTGAATAAGGATGCAAGGGGAGACAACAGTCTGAATGACTACACACTTAAGCATTGTTCCTTGGAAAACACATATATTTTCTCTCCCCTGTTTATTTTATGATTTGGTGTATACAATTCTAAACTATGCTGAGAAGCTTTCTAACGGGAATTATAATTAGAATGCTATCATTATTTTATTTTCACACACTCATGACTTTCTCAGCAGCATTTATCAATGGCTGAGAAATTATCTGCTTGGGCTCCTATGAGAGGAAGATTTCTTTAAGTCTGAAGAGCTATAATCAAGTTGGGAATTATTGCTGGAAGGAATAGGTGATGTCTACATAAACACTTAAATGGTCTCTGTCCGTTTTAAGGTTGAAACAAGTTTATTTTACAAATTGTGATTTACAAGTATTTCACAAGTTTTCTACTTTTCCACCTACTATGCCTAAATAATACCAGACAGATTAAATTGGCATAAAAAGGGTAATGATTCCTAAAGTGTGAGCCGAAAAAAAAAACCTCAATGAATTAATAATGAAGAAGGAAAAAATTCAGTAGAGAAGAAATCATCCTCAAAGATGTTTACCCAGGAATCTGTTCTACACAAAACTCATACCTTGAGGAGGCAGATCAAGTAAAGCACATTTCCCCGGGTGTGAACTGGTGTTACACGCTCGAATGTCTTTAGGGACAGGCAGTTAATGTGAATGTGTGAAGCACTCAAGTCTTAGAAAATAGAGAATTGTGAGGACAACAACTTCCTGCAAAGTACAGGTTCCACCTAAGGCCTCAAGTGTATGTGTGTGTGCGTGTGCGTGTGTGTGTGGGTTTACAAACTGTGGGCTAAACAAAGAATGGCTGGGGGCTGCCTGTGGACCACCAGTTTGCAATGTGTATTTAGGCAGACTAAGTTGAACACTTCTTTCTACATTACACTCTGTGGAAATCTGTCATTCCTTGGGTCAGCTAGTTTGGGACAATTCATTAATGCTATGCTGTATTCCCCCAAAATCCATATGTTGAAATCCTAACCCCAAAGACGATGGTATTAGGAAGTGGGGCCTTAAGAAGGAGCTTAGGCCATGAGGATGGAGACTTCATGAATGGGATTGGTGTTTTTATAAAAGAGACCCCACAGAGATCCCTAGCTCCTCTACCACATGAGGACACAGTGCAAAGGTCCTGGTATGAACCAGGAAGAAGCCCCTCACCCAACATGCTGGTGCCTGATCTTGGCCTGCCCAGCCTCCAGACTGTCAGAAATAAACTTCCGTTGTTTATAAGCCCCCTACTCTATGGTATTTTACCATAGCAGAACAGACTAAGGCAATTATAAACCTTTCCCTTTATTTTCAATTTTATAAGAAGAATCAGAAAAATAAAAAAATTTCCTAAGTGAAAGTGAATATATTAATTTTAAGTTTCATTTCCTAGGAATCGAAAAAAGGAATTTCATCAATTGAATCTCATGTCTTCTGAAGTTTTTCCATTCTTTCTACACAAAACACAAGAGAGATATTTCATGAGACTCCAGCTGTATAGAGCAGTTCATTGATAAAAATCAGGTATAATTGAGATTACCTAAGAAATACTGACATCCTAAACACTGAGAACTGAACTGTAAAGCAAAGGATTATCTTAGTTTCATTCTGCAGGTAAAAAAACAAAATGCCGTTAACCAAATGTTGGTCTTATCTTGTAGTCTCTCCATGAACCACAGTTTTGACTTTAAGTTCACCCAAGCATATTAATGGGAGACAGGAGGTCTGCCCCACCCAGCTCGATTATCTGTTTTTCCGTACTATAGCATTCATCATTATGGGAAGGCAAGTTTGGCTCCGATGACACTCATATCTTATACCAATACTTGTGTAACAACACAGTTTAAGTTTACTCCCACAGCCCATAATTCAACTACTAAATTACTCACACATAGAACTAATGAACAAGAAATTCTACATCAAAATTCCTGATTAATATGAAGAGGTTTTGTTCATATACTTAAAAACTATGGATTTAAAAGGTCTTTTTCTTACTCACTCATTTTTAGATACTAGAATACATCCCACTTTTTCCTTTCAGTACAGTAAAAATTATGACAGAATTATGTAAGCAAAATCTTTGGAAAGTTTTTCAAAGCTGGACTACAATTATGTCAAAAATACATATGCACATGGACAAAGACTGGAAAGCAATTTTTTAAATGCACAAAACTGTATTGGAAAGGTTAAATTATAAGTTCCTTTTTCAATTTGTAAAATTGTATCATTGTTGATATAGTATAAATTCAATAAAAATTATTTAAAGCTCAGGTACTTACTGTGGTTGGGAAATAACGACTAGTTTTGAATTTTTTCAGAGCCATAGAAGAGGTGTAGGTGCCCAAGAAGAGGATGAAAGACATGAGTGTGATATCAGGAACAAATTTACAGTTGTTCCCCATGAGCTTGCCTCCAGATTTCAAACACTGCTTCGTCGACAGAAACGCCCAGTCAAAGGTAGCATTATGGTACTGAAGAAAAAAAACATTAAAATTTTTCTAGAGAAAAAGCACATCAAAAGCAGCTTTTGATACTTGATGGTCTATATAGGGATTATGCTAAATTTCTATAAAACAGTCTGAAGGTAACCATTGGAGGGTGAAACCTGATGAAGTGTTCATGGAATAATACGTAAGGGGGCCAGGAGGCTGGCAATTGAAAGTACAATGAGTATGATGCAATCTGTTACCTAGTTTGAGCTCAGCCTACAATCACCCATTTGTTCAACAGAAACAAACCACAAAGTCCTTCTTTCCTGTCAACCTTCCTGAGAGTAAAGTGAGACACAATAATATCCCAAGTCTCAAAACCTGAGACTCTGAAACACCTCTGTTGTTCAAAAAGTACTTATTTTTCAGTGCAAAGCTCCTTGTGCTTCAAGTCTATGGCCCTATGGTCCATGACCTCTAAAAATTATGAGGTAACTACTCCTTTATCCAGCACTTTCACAAATGAGCTATTTCTTTTCTAAATAATTAGAGATGGGTGATTTAAGAAATTAAACTATAAACATGTTGACAGTGCCTGTTTTTTCAAGTGCATATCCTAATAAAATATAGCTTTTTTCCTGTTGACTCCAGGTCAACGTCATGAGCATCCACTACTGGAATGTGTTGTCATGGGCTGTGGGGTTGTGTGTGGGATATCCATCCCTATGTTGCATGGCCTCAAGCTCATAAGTCAATTTTCAAATTTTCTTCTATCTCATGAATTGCTGTCATGTTGTCAGTGCTGTACTTTTTGACAGCAGCTCACTCCTGTTCCTATTTTCTGCTTCTAATACGCAGGAAAATTCTTTTGCTAGCATAGTGGATAAGGCTAGTGCACTCATCCCAAAGCTGCTCTGAGTTTTAGCTCCTATCAGCTCACAACTGCTTCCTCTAGGCAAATGCCTTCAGCGGGATAAGACCTACCTCACCTGGAATGGTATGCCCTCTTGCAACTAATTACTGAGCAACACAAATGGAGTGCTATTGACTGAATATTTGGGCTCCCCTAAGATTCATATGTTGAAAATCACACGTGACGGTATTTGGAGGTGGGGCCTTTGGGAGGTGATTATGTCATGAGGGTGGAACCGTCATGAATGGGATTAGTGCCCTTATAAAAAGACCCCAGAGAGCTTCCTTGTCCCTTCCACCATAGGAGGACACAATGAGAAGGCTGTCTATGAACCAGGAAATGGTTTCTCAACAGACACTGAATCTGCCAACACCATGATCCTGGACTTCCTCTTGGGTCCAGGGCTAATGAGTATGTTATGTGCTAAGAGAAGAGTTATTTGAGAATACCTTGCAAATAAATATGGAAAGATAAATTCCTCCTGTCTTTTGAAGGCAAGAGTTCTACCTCACACCAAACACATTAACAATATCCTTTACTATTCTAGGAATTCTCTTGACATGGGCGATCTAATCATAAAAGAAGATCACACACATAAAAGAAGAATCTCTGTCCAGAAAGAGTTCATATTTTTATAGAGCTCAAAAGGTAAAGTGCTTACATAAGTCAATAAAAACATAAACTCTAGACCTTTCCCTGAAATATTTTTATCCATTAGTTTCAACTTATAAACAGCTGAATTGCATAATTATTCTTTTATCAGACTCTGCTTCTGAGAGGTGATTAATCATGTCTCATTTTGTTTTTGAGATTTCTGCATATGGATGTTTTTGGCAGAAACCATTTAAAGTTTAGAGGTCATAATAGGTAACAGATTTCTTTGTTGTAAAATCAGCAAAAATTTACCATAATTTTACAGCACTTTAATATCAGCAGAATCCTTCCTTAGAACTAGAGTTCCCCAAAGAGGTAAGCTCATGAAAACAATCCCAACTGGCAGATTTATTGATTTTCTTACAGAGATTCAGGTTGAGGTGAAAACTATACAGATGTACATGAAATGACAGACGTGTTTTCTTGCTTATATCATCTTAAAATGTCAATATCACTATTTTCTAAGCCTCAAATGATTCTTTGCATCATTGTACAGAAAATTTAACCTCCAAACACCATCTTTCACTAAGGGCTTCAGTATAAAAACTTTAGGCAGCATCTATATGTTTCAGTATTTATATCTTGATACATAAAGTTTCCCACTCCCTTAAAACTTAAACTCCAGCTAATAAATAATTCTATTTAAATATCGCTGAAGGGCATCTACATTACTTGTGTTATTTCATTGTTACTATTCAATATAAGCTGATATCAATGAAGCTTAACTCCATAAAACTTCAGGCAGGATCCATATTAGGAACAAACTAAACATTAAGACAAAGCATGACTTATCTATTAAAGGTATGAATATGTAAACATGCCAAGTAGAGTGTTAGATAATTAGCTGATAATTTCATCATCACAGATACCAATTTATATAACTTTTACTCCAATATATCTCCTTTTGTTATCTATGAAACAGATACTTTGGGGTGAAAATTATATTTTTTGCTTCAGAGGTCCTTTTTTCTTTGCCTATGGAAAGGGACCACAAAAACAATTGAAACTGCACTGATTCAAGTCAGCACTTGCTATAATCCAATGGTTTTAAAATTTTAATTATCAGTGAAACATCTTTCTCAAGTGAAATTTACCCAGAACCCCAATATTTAAAACTGAGCTATTCTGCCCTATATAGTTAGGAGGCATTGAGCCTCTCTCTCTCAACACTCCTGCCCACCTCAAGGCAGCCCCGGAGTCACTTCTCCAGAATCCTGGCTCAGTCTGAGACAACACTGCTTTAAAAATAACTCTGTCTTATTAAAAGTTATCTATCTATCTATTACTTATTAGAAGTTATCTAAAATTACCATGAACGGTTTAATCCACGACTGAGCAAACTCTATCCTATTTGCCAAATTCAGCTCACCTTCTGTTTTTGTAGATAAAGTTTTACTGAAACACAGAATCCACTTGATGGCACTAAAAACAGTAACAGCAAAACTACTTCTTAGTAAACTACTCTATATCTCTACTTGAATCCTCATGGGCATTTTAAATTTAACATGTTTGAAGTTATCTCCTGACCCCTCTTAAACCTGCTCCCTCTATGATCTTGCCCATCTCTATTAAGAGCAATTTCATCCTTCCAGATCCTAAGAACAGAAAACCTTGAGTTCACTGTTAATTCCTCTTTTCTCACAAGTAACATTATGGCAAAGACTTTATCTGAAAATACAACCAACATCAGACCACATCTCACCTATAACCACTGCTACCCCCTCTTTCACAACACCATTGTCTCCTCTGAGCTTAATTCAGGAGACTTTTACCTCACTGCTTCTGTCCTTTACTCCTTATAGGTGATTTTCACTCCTCGATGGCTTTGATCTTTATTTCCAATGCAAAATTTCATACACAGTATTTAAATGCTTAAACCAGAACTTTAAGAGCAAGACAAACAAGAACATAATCGCAGAAGTCTTCTCTGTCTTTCAGCACTCTCATAGCACATTATCTCCATTTCTCATGATATTTATAACCTTATATTGCAAGTGTATTGTTGCTCCCCTCAAGGAGATCATCAGTATTATGAGTGGGGAAATGCTCAGAGAGATGTCTACTGAATATGGAGACCTGGATCTGGAAGAGATGTCAAGTTTGGAGATATTGACATGGGAGTCAGCTGCAAAGAGCTGATCACTGGAGTACTAAGATTTAATAAAACTACAAAGGGAACATGTGCTGAAAGAAAAGAGTGTAAAACATCTATAGTACCCACAATGAAGTGAAGATACCACAAAAGACTACGGAAATGTCATGAGGGTGTGGGTAAAAGGAGAAGTACAGTGAGAATGTTGAACATCAAGGGAGGAGGAAATGGTAATATGTAGGAGAGAGTTGAGAGGGTCAAATGTTGCAAAGAAGACGATAAGGAATGAAGACTGAGCAAAATCCACTGATTTTTTTTTGTAATAAGAAGATTTTCGGTAATTTCTTGACAGACTTCAGTAACTTCAAAAGACAGAAACGAGTCAAGAAATGAGTGAGAGTGAAAAGTTTGAGATAGCAAGTCCAGACTATTTTTTCAAGAAATACAATAGCAAAATGATAGGCTAGAACATGTGAGCACTACAAGATCAAGGCAAGTTCTTTATGGCTGTTGAAGACTTTTGAGGTATTTGTGTTAGATGAGAAAGAACCCACTTACGGGGATGGAAGGAAGAAGGGGATGCTGGGAAAAATAAGAATGGAGAAAGTAAGGTGAAAGATAAAGAGAGAGAGAGAGATTGACTAGGACTTGGCCAACTGGATCAAGGATGGGTAAAAGCTAAAAACGACAAAAGTATAGAACCTACAGACCAAAGGGACTGTGTTGTCCCAAAAAAGAACAAGAAAGAATAGCAGACAAAGACAGAATCAGAGTTCAATTTAGGATACAGCAGGCACCAAAAGAAGTCTTAGTTAATTAAGTGAATAAAATAATTCATCAAGATCCAAATATTTGACATATTCAAGGAAGATATCTACCAATTTATCTACCTTTTTCATCTGGAGGGCAAAATTAAAGTAAAATAAACTTTCAATTTAGAGTTTCCATGTAAAATATAGGATGCCCAGTTACATTTGAATTTCAGATAAACAATGAATAATATTTTTAGTATAAGTATGTCCCATGCAATATATAGGACACACTAATACTAAAAAAATTATTTACCTGAAATTTAAATGTAACTGGGACCCTTTTTTTTTTTTTGGCTAACTCTGGTGATGCTGTTTCAACTAGAGATAAGCTATTTTGAGCAATAATAGCATGTGGAAATAGAAAAATGTAGCCAAAAGAAAATAGAAAATGCATTGGGCCCCAATTGCATGGATGATCTAAGATAAGCTTTAAGGGAGCAATAAAGAAGAATAAACGACAATTTTTAAGAGTTTCTTTGTAGGAATAAAATATGTCCACTTAAATAATAACTAATAATACAAGACAGTAAAAGAAAGTGTCTAAATGAATAGTACAGAGACTAGTAGATCAGAAGAGAGAGTAATCAATTTCATTGAGCACAGAGAAAACAAAATTTAAATTAACTCTTGAAAGAAGGACTGGTCCTTGTAGAACTCTCATACTCAAAAGGCAGTAGGAAGAAGAGTGACAGGACAATAAAATTAAAAAGGAATGACAGAGAGTGTAACAAAGGCCAATGGAAAAGAGAATAAAAGTGATAAACTTTGGATGTGTATTTCTTTTTGTATTAGCAGAAACAAAGAGACAAGATAAGCATTAGAGAGGGGGATACCATGAGCAAAGATGCTGATTCAAGGACACACAATGTTTCATTCATTTATCCAATAAATTCTTTATTCAAAACGTATTGAATGCTCACCATGTGGAGGAACCAACAGTGAGTGGATCAGATGGGCCAAAGCAGCTTGTTTGTGTAAATGGGTAGGAAGAAAAAAGGTGTGAAGGAAAAGGGAGCAAGTTGCTGAGGGTTTTCACTGAGGTCACTCTCACGAAAAGAAATTTCAATCTACTTTTCTGGATCTCATTTTCTAGAAAATTACTCTGTTTATGTGGAGTAGATTTGTTTGCAAATCTTAAAATTAGAATGTATACTGCAGGACTAATTTTAAACTTTAAAATATTGTAGCACCCTCCTCAAAGACAAAAGTGGGGGATATATGAGATAGGATGGGCAAAATGTTGACAGTCCTTGAAGTGAGGTGATGTGTATATGTGGGTTTATCGTACTTTCTCTCGATTTTAGTGTATGTTTTAAATTTTCTATAATATTTTTTAAAGTAGGAACATGTAATCTTCAAGGAGATTTAAGGACAGAATCGTTTTTGCACTGCACTTTCTCAATGAGAGAAAATCACAAGGATGCTATGCACAAGAAGATTAATATGACATTCCATTTCCCGTGAAAATGAATATTAACTCCTAGAACCACCCTGAAGGTACATCAAATCAAAGCACTTTTGCTTCCATGTTTGACTGCCAAGCAGAATCTATGAGACTGTAATAGTTCTTAGTCCCATGATTAACAGCATCTCCATGTAGACATGATCTGCTTCACTGGGTAATAGAATAAGCAAAAAAATAAATAAAAAGTAAAGATTCTACATTGCTTTCCTTAAGTACGGACTGGTAAAATATGTCTTTTTTAATATATAAATAAATGAGGGTAATGCTACAAATAAAAGTCTCAAGGTTAAGTAGCTAATGTACTCATTTAGGGTTTTTTCCCTACAGTGGGTAAGCCAGATTTACAGTAATCTGAAATCTTACTTTATGATCTACAGGATGCATTTGAGCTGCAGTTGTCTGTGATTATATGTATTGTTGTGAAATGTCAAAACTAATTTGTTATTCTGCTTTTGGTTAATGTATAGAAAGTTGTAGGAGACCATCACTCCCAATCTAACAACTAAAGCAAGCTGGATAAGCTATAAAATCGTAGGTTTAAAAAATCCACAAGAGTGATGAGGATGCAAAAAAACCTAAATAAACTAAATTCAAAAAAGTTACAAGACCTTCACAGGAGAGAAGAAATCCATGGCTGCCTCATCCCTGGCAGAGTAGCAGGTGGAAGATAAATCCACTGTAGATGGAGGTAAGGAGAAATAAGCCAACTCTTCAATGAATTTTTACTGGGGTGACAGATTAGAATTCTGAGGAGCCCTAGGCATAGACTGAGCCTGCATCCTTCCACCAAACTTCCTCATGGTCTTTGCCAAGTGCACAGGTCATACATAAAAGGGTGGACAGGTAAGGCAGGAAAGTTGAGGGAAATCCCCCCCAACAAGACACAGAGTCTCCATCAAATGTAAGGAAGCCACTTTCCTAAGATGGGCAGGAGAGCTGAGAGAAACCCCTCTGAGGCATTCAGACACTTCTGAAAGGGTTGAGGCATCTGCCCTCTGAAGACTGGGGCAGAGCAGTGGAGCAAAGAAAGCTCTCCCAAGACTCAGAAAGCTGGGGCATAAAAGAAGACACAGAATATTCTATGTTTCTATGCGACTTTCTATGCAACTTTCTGGGATGATGGAAATGTTCTATATCTTGTTTTGGGTGGTGGTTACATGAGTATATAATATTGTCAAAACTCATTGCAATGAACACCTAAGAAGTGTGCATTTTAAGCTATGCTTCAATTTAATAAAAAACAAAACAAAAAAGAATGTAATATGAAAAACAAATACTAGCTGATCCTTTCAATCACCTCCTCAGAGGAGACAGGTTAGATTTTGAAAATCTGGTCTCTCCATCTGAGAGCTGGTAAGCAGAAGCCAGAAGATCTTAACGCTTATGGTTTAGATACAGTGTGGATAAGCTGTGGCTGGGCTCAAAGTTTTACAGGGACCTTTTAAAGAATGTTGTTTGCAGGTTGAAGGGATATATATGCCAAGCGAGAAATCTATGGGAAAATTGATGGAGGTGAAAAGAAATAAAGACACAAGTATTCCAACAATAAATGGAAATAAAGAGAAATTTAACTTTTTGTCTTGAAGTATGGTTATTCTAGAGTTCTAATCTCTGTCTAAATGCTCTGATGCCCCATTTTTCTTGCTCTTTCTCCCTGAAAACACACCCCTACCACTAGGAAAAAGAAAGCTTGTCTTCCTGCTAATGAAGCTGAAGAGAAAAGGCCTTCCTTCCTCTGACAGGATGTTCTTAGAGCTTGTGAGAGGGAATTTTGCTGGTGCCCTACGGCAGCATGTCACTTTTACAGCTCCTTCTTTCATCATCTAATTGCAGGTGAAATGAAAAGAAGGAAACTAAGTCCTGATGACTGTGTGTCCTAGGAAAGGTTCAGGGTAGCAGAGCTGGCATGGGTGAGCAGAAAGAGGACTCAGTAGCCTGTCAGAAGCAGTGGCTTCCAATTTCTTCTCTCCAACAACCTGAGTTATGAAGGCATCATGACCTAGTGGAATAATAATAATACCCAAATAGAATAACAGTAGCACCTAACACTGATTGAGAGGTGAGTTTGCACCAGCCACTATACTAAATCCTACCTATCTATTAATTTGACCCTTACAGTATCTTTGAGGTAAGTACTATTATCATAATTTTACAGAGAGGGAACTGAGAAGTTTCCACAGTCTGTTAAGTAGTGGAACGCTGCATTTGAAATCAGGCTGCCTGACATGAGAACTCAACATCTGTAAGTCCTTCTACACGAAACACTATTCTGCCCCCCCAAAGAATGGAAACAGGCAGATTTGGGAGTTGGAAAGCCCTGAGTTCAAATCCTAGTTTTATCATACACTGGTGATATGGCCTTTGGAAGGTGAGTTAACCTCTCTAAGCCTCAGTTTTATCTATAAAATATAGGTAACCTAAGAACTCACAAAACTACAGTGAGGATTATAGACAATTAATGTAAAGAGCCTGGCTCCTAGTAGCAGTTCAACAAATGGTAGTTATTATTGATGATAATAAATCATATTACCTCTTTAATACTCATTTCTGGATCATATACATATATATTGTGTATATTTGTGTGTGTGTCTCTATGTAAAGTATACATAAAGGAATTGATATGGACAGAAAAGGAGAAATTAAAAATAGAATAAAAGTTCTTTCATAATTGCATACACACATATTTTTTTTCATAATTTCTTTCTCTAGAGGTGCTGAACAAAGCAACTTAACATTTTACTTGAGGAGTGCAATTGATACACACGTAAGGGGACTGTTGTCCTGGAGTACAGAACACTCTGGAACTGAAAGGTAAACATTTTAATTTGCAAACATTGAAATGTCATGGTGTACTAGCAATATTGCAAGTCTTGGAACCACTCACACTTCAGTTCAAATCTTTCTTCTACTAATTTATGGCTATGTGACCTAGAGCAAGAAAGGTTATTCACTTTCTGGAGCTTCAGTTCCTCTCATCTATAAAATGGAGATAATTATGCCTGGTAGTTGGTGTTAATGATTAAAATACATATTAAACTTCATAATGATTATACGTGTAAAACACCTGGTCTCTAGTATATGTTCCATAAATGGTAGCTAAATTAGAATGACCATTATGCCTCTATGTCCTCTATCAGAGTCATACCAGAAGTCAACCACAACTTCCATTTGTTTTCCGTAAGTCTTATAGTAACATCTTACTATAATTACATATCAATTACTAGAGTCTCTCTAGGACTTGCCCAAAGACAGAGCTTAAAAATTTATTAATTTTAAAGCTTTTCTTGATTAGGTGCAAAAAGAATTAAGTTAGGAAACAATCTCTTTTTAAGTCAGCGGAAGTGAGTGTCTTATTAATTTTTATTGCAAATTAACTTATGGTTTTAATTAATTATATATTTTTAAAAATTTTAATTAGATTTTAATTAAAATTCTTTAAAGTCTAGAAAGAAGTATTTTTCTCTGTATTTTAGTCAAGTCTTTTGGGGTAATAGGCTGGCTGGCTCAGAGACTAAAAATTGAACTCTTTTCTGTATGTGGCCTTTAAAACATATATACATACTCTCTTACTCATACACACACACACACACACAATCAGACATGGAAGAAAGAGAGACAAAGTTTGGGAAAAGTCAGAGAAAACCATAAGGAAAGAAGTCAAAAGAGCTGTAGAATATGAAAACAAGAGGGAAACAGGGTCAAGTGAGAGTTGTCCAGGAAAGACAAAAACATCATCTTTGAAAGGGATGTTGTGGGCACTCATTACATAATATCTGCAGAAGCGTTCTGGTCTCCTGAGAGATGGGCACTCTATCAACACAAGGTATTATGGTTTCTGTCTTTATAACTGAGAGATTGATATTCTTTGGGAAGAGTCCACATCCAGTGTGGAAGGAACACAATTGGAAGTCTGAAACAGCACTTTCCCCTTTTTCTCCAACACAAAAGTCTCCTTCCAGTGTGCGACCTTCCATGCAAAACAGCTCATTTTTAAAGCTTAGTTCCAGTCTCTTAAAGATCCTTGGTTACCAGCCATGGGAAAGGATATCATGTGACAAGGGAAGTGGCCTGCTACAATCACCCTTAGTGAAGAGAACGCAGCAGCATTTGGTAGTCAGAAGAATTCTTAATCATTCTAGAAATAGAGAGAGGATACCATGCTCTCGTTTTTCAACCTCTCACTTTCCCTTGTGAAAATATTTCAGGGTGACAATTAATGGGATATAGCAGTTAAATTCCTAAGAAGGTTTAAAAAGCAAATTGTAGGAGTACATATTCACTTCGGCTTGAAAAAAAAAAGAAAAGGGAAAAAAAAGCTGAAGGAAAGTGTTTTTTGCTGTCTCTCCACTACCACTGATTATGAAATGTGTGTTTATGCTAGGAAGGCTGAACAGTAGGAGACATCATAGTATGAATATTATAATCAGCATATACAATAAGCAAGTGGTGTGAAATATTAAGTCACTTACCTTGTCAGTAGAAGAAATAGTTGGCAAATCCTCGGGAGCCAATGTGGTATCATTAGATAAGGAGATATTAACTGTAAAAAAAAGGAAAGACAATTTTTTTATTATAAAAGTAAGATAAAAATGACCTAAATGAATAATTAGGAATATACAAAAGCAGGGCTAGGCATTAAAAATGCTTTAATAACAACATAAGAGCACAATTAATTTTTCTTTATTATAACTGTATTCACCTTTTACCTAAATAAAATAACCAAAGACTTGGACACATCTGTTGCACTCTGATCTGATAAGAAACAATGACAGATATTTAAGAAGATGGTATGAAAATTTATTTGTGTCAGGTTTCCAAAAAACACTTCTCTGTTACTAAAAGGCATTCGATATATTTTGCCTAGTGGAAGAAATGGCTGTTAATAAGTGAGTAAGTTGATGACCGGCTTCATGTACGGTCAAATCTCACAAATTAGTGTTTTACTAATTAAGAAGTAACTTATTTGGAAGTCTGGACTGAGTATGAGCAAGCATCTTTGCAAAATGTGTGAAAACAAAAGAAGTACTAAATAAATAAGAAATTATATAAATATAATGGGGATAAATATTTAATCTAATTTCAAAAATTGTTTTCATATAATTTGGCATCATTTGTAGATTTATTAAGATGTCACTTGGAGAAGGATCTAATTTATTTATCAAATCAACCCTCCTCTTGGACATATTTCATTGGGTTATTTTCCTATTTATGTACCTAAAATTAAACATAGTATTTAAAAAATATTCTATAATTAAAACTTTTTTTTATCAGATAAGCCTTTTTCCTCTTATCAGTTACCCAGAGAATGTGGCTAATTTGCGGTAATATTGTGAAATAACACTTAGCAGGTTTTTGTCTTTAAGGATCACACAGTTCATGGAACATCCAAATTGCTACTTATTGTTTGGTCCCCAAGCTATCCCAGCCCCCAGGCCCCTAGCCTGTCTTTTCAGCTTGCTATGTTTTAGGTTCGCCTACACATACTTTTAAGGAGAAACAAACAGGTTTACTTTACTGTCGAAATTCAGAATATAAGATCCATGAGGGAAGAATAGAAGGGGCACGTCTTGTTCACCGCTCTTCCCCAGACTCTGCCCAGTCTGGCACTTAACCAACAGGAACTCAAAAATATTTGTTTATTATTCAACCTTAAAAAAGAAGGAAACCCTGCCATTTGCAACAACATGGATGAACCTGGAGGGCATTATGCTAAGTGAGATAGGCCAGACAGAGAAAGACAAATACTGCATGGTATCACTTACAGGTGGAATCTAAAAAAAAAAAAAAAAAAAAAAAAAAGTCAAACTCATAGAAACAGAGAGTAGAATGGTGGTTGCCAGAGGTTCGGGGGTAGGGGACATAGGGAGAGGTTGGCAAAATGGTAGAAACTGTCAGTTACAAGAAGAATAAGGTCTGAGGATGTAATGTGTAACATGGTGACTATAGTTGATAATATTGTATATATAATGAAATCCACTAAGAGAGTAGAACTTAAGTGTTCTCACTAAATAAACTAAAATAAAATTGGGCCAGCCCCAGTGGCCTAGTGGTTAAATTTGGCATGCTCCCCTTCAGCAACCTGGGTTCAGTGCCCAGGCACAGACCTACACCACTCGTCTGTGAGTGGCCTTGCTGTGGTGGTGGCTCACATACAAAAAGAGAAATATTGGCAGCAGATGTCAGCTTATGGCAAATCTTCCTCTGCAGAAAAAAACAATAATAATTAAAATGAAAATAATGTGTGAGATGATGGATGTGTTAATTAGCTCAATAGTGGGAATCCTTTCACAGTGTAGACACATATCATATCACCACAGTGTACACTTTAAATATGTTACAATTTTATTTGTCAATTATACTTCAATAAAGCTGAAAATAATTTGTTTATTGTCAATAAAAGAAGCTAGGAAAGGGGTCATTTAATGACTACAAATGAATGTGAGAAGATAAAGGCAAAAGAAATGAAATGAGAAAAATAAATAAAAGGGGAGAAAATATTTAGCTTCAGTCTTCGTTTTTCTCAATTTTGGTATCCATTCTGATCTTTGAAGACTCTGGAATTAAACTTTTAACTTCCAGCTAGCTGCTGCAGGGCTTTTGTATTTCATCAGTAAAACAAGCACACGTGCAAACTGTCTCCTTATTCTCTCTGTTTCATTATAGGTCACAGAAAGAATCAAAGTAGGCTAACGGATGTGTGGCCCAAACAAGAAAACCATGGATTTCATGGATCCACTTCCAAAAGGAAGATGTTAGTAAATGATTATTAACAAAACCTAGGTTTTTACTACTATTTTCTTCTAAAAAGCTTCAAGTATATTTTCTTGCATTATTCCATGTGTTCATTTAAAAACATGCAAGAGCATGTAACATGTATACTATTATACCCATTTTATGTTGGATGGGACTCTGAGCAAGGGATGTTAGGTTCCTTGCCCAAGATCATAGAGTCAATCAGAAGTAGAGTTGGTACCAAAACCTTGTTCAGCATTCTTCTTTTCCTACCCAGTATTTCTAATCATCAAAATCAAGATGATTTATACAGCCACAGAATTCAAGGTGGGACAGTACTCGCCAATGTTAGATGATGTGAATCTCAACTGTGAGACGAAACGTCTGACCTGTCCAAGCGTTTGAACGAAAACAGCATATATGAAATCACAGGCACTGTTTAGATGGTGTCTGGGAAGCTGCTCTTCCTGAACTAGATTCTTTAATGCAATTTTTGTGAGCTTCCTGTCACAAGAGAGTGGAGGTCTTTTTGCAACACACTTTTCTGCATAAAAACAAGGAGCAATATTCAAGGCTCCTTCTTTCTGAGAGGAATGACAGATAATAAAGACCATGAGTGAACTAAAATAGGATTCCAATCTGAACTTTTTAGTAACTGCTCTCAAGTTTTGGATACATGTCAATTCTGCTCATCTAAATTCCTTTTATCTTTTTAGTTTTCCTCTGAGGCAAGCTATTAAAGTACAGTGGCTCTCAAAACCCCAAAAAAACAATATCAAAAAGACAGGAAAAAAATGTAAGCTTTTCCTACTTGTTTTAATAAGCAGCTGCTTCAAGAGAGAGACTTCAAAATAAATAAACAAGCACTTCCATAAATACATATTGGCAGAATATAGCAGAGTCCATAAACAAGATTAAAAGTAAATTTATTTAAGCTCACACAAGAGAAAACGACCTATTCCAATTGAGAGCTTGGTTTATAAGAGCCATTGGTCACCATTTGGATCCAGACACACAAAATGCAAATATTTTGGCAATCAATTGCAGAATGATCTGTGTATACAGAATTTCCAATATCCTTAATTAGGAGTCTAGAAAGGTCAAACGGAAAAGCCAAAACACACTGCACTTTGTCTGTCTTCACTATTTTCTAAGCACCATGGATTATGAAGCAAAGAAATTCTTTGCCCTAGGTTCTCTGGCTAATTCAGAATTAGCCAATTGTCACTGGGACACTTTGTGTCCCATACTTGGTTTCAGGGAGTTTCCACAGGTTGATCATTTTACGTTACTTGGATTTTCACTTCTTGATTCTCCTTCCCGTGTATCAAATGCTAGCTGATCCTCTGGAACAAGGGAATGAACATTGTCAGTAATAGACATTTAAAAATGTGTCTGTGAGTTTTTGATTATTAGCTGGCTTTTCCTTCTTTATGTTTAATGAGAGATCCTGGAGAAAGAACGGGCTGCAGGAGCTATAAGCGGACACATCCATGTGTCAATGTTATATACCTCCCGCATAGGGAATATCAACCACACTGATATCAATTGCACTGTTTAAGGTTGTCCTTCTTTATCCTCTAGTGATCTGGCACCAGGAACTACCCCATAATGCCTCTGCTTTACACATTAGCAGGAACTATACCATCAGGAATACGCACAAAGCTCACTTGAGGCTATGAGGTAAAGTATGAGCAACCACTGGCCACTGAGGCAGATATGTCTGCTTTGATCTATCACCACACCACAGTGTGGAGAAAGAAGTACCAGGAGAACTGGGCTGGAATTCTGGCTCCACCACCTCCTGAAGCACAGTGTCCCAAACTCCTTTGCCACATAATCTTGAGGAAGTTACCTCACTCCTCTCAACCCTCACTTGTCAGGTCGCTTATTTGTGAAATTGGATTTGAAACCATCCACTTTACAAGGCTACTCTGTGGATTAAATAAGACAATGTAGGCAAAATTGCTAGCACAGTGTCCAGTACCAGAAAAGATCTAAATAAATGGTAGCTAAGGTGACTACTAGCTTTATGACCTGGAGAAAGCAGGACTTTGCCCCTGGAAAGAATGTCAGCTCCCTCTCAAGGTTTGTGTGATGATTAAATACCTATATATTATATTATAATAAATAGCAAAATATAGTTTATTCAAATCCCCTAGTAAAATGTCTGGGACTTGGATGGTGCTTAATAAATGTTAGCCAAATCTGAATCTATACTCTCAACACAGCTTCTTAGCATTACAATAATGTGGAACTGCTTAACCTGCTCTGAATAAGAAAAAATTTAAGAGCATTCTCCATAATAGGGAAACTTTAATGTTTTCTTCCATTCTATTTAAGCAACAGCTTGAGGAAATTGAGTAACTGGAAAATAGATATAGAATAAAACTGAATAAGCTTCTTGCCTGTATGGTCATGTCAGATTTAAGTGTCCTGGAAAACTTAAGCACCTGAGTGCTTCTTGATAAAGTCAAATATTTATACTTTAAATTTATAGATCAATAAAAGGGCAAAAATGGCTTTTGTAGGGATGACAAGTGAATGAGGAAAACTTTGGGAGAAGGAGCTCTAGGTGGAATTACCTGCCACTATCTCAGCCTTAAGTCTTAAAACAACATTAATAGAAAGTTTAATAATTAATTATTAAAGTTTTCTTATAACAAGTTTTCTTGTTATAATCATTTTTGTTTCCCTAAGTATTTTTACCAAGCCTGATGCTGGAGATTTTCAATGTAATTAGGCAAGTTCAAGTTATGACACTCTTCAATCCACGGACACCCTCTTCCATGTTCACCTACGATACTGGAAGTTAAACAGCTGAACTACTATCCACTACTAAGCTGGATATATTGAAGCCATTATTTTCACAAAAACTTCTCTTCCATACCCACCCGTCAGTACATTTAGGATATGTATAGACCTTGTTCTGGGATACATCTTCCAAATCTGTGTTTTATACAAAGCTAAAGCCAGAGAATTATCCAGATCTGGCGACTATCCCAATTTATTCCTTCTCCTATTCTGATTCCTATAAGCATTATACAGAAACTGCTAAAATATAGGTTAGGATAGTAAAAGGAAACTAAAATGAAGAGTCTTTCAAATATCTATAGTCTTCTCAAAAGACTATACTACCATGAATGGTAAGATATCAGCTGTGCTGAAAAAATATCCTCACAAACAGAAGCCTATGTAATGCTACACCAGAAGGCCTCGTAATTCCTGCTTAACCACTGGTCTATGATTTAAATGTACTTTATAATATAAAGAGAGAATGACACATAATAAAAAAAATACATAGACTATAATGCAGGTCATGGAAGATAAATTAGGATTATCTTTTATTTCCTAATTTTCTTTTAATGGACTTTCTAATTATGAAACACATATTGACTATAATATGGGACCACAGGAGACATGATCCAGCATTTTTTTTAATGGTTGTAACATATTGGCGCATAGCACTATTAAGATAATAGAAAAATTATATAGAAAGAAATGGTAATGACATTCCACTCTAGTGACAGCCATTTTAGAACATTTGGAAGCCTCCTTATACGCCATGAATAAAGCAAAGGCGTGGAAAGGGAAGCCATGGCTACTTCCAGTCACTTGACTTGGTGTTACAATTTTCACACCAGGGAAAAGCCTACCTTCTTCTTAGAGTTTTACTATAGACAATGATGCACTTGCTGCCTGAGAAAGGCTTTATTTCTCTGCATCATTCACACCTTATTAAGCGTGTTCTCTCGAACAGTCAACAATGAACCAATAAAATATATCCTTTCGGTTAACAATAAAGTTTAGTGTCTAACCCCTTTGAGGTGATTTCTCTTGCTTTTCTAATTTGTTTATCATTTTTAGCAAGGCTTCTTTCCCCTCCAGATACAAAACCAACACCTGTTCAGGAAATTTACTTTAACCCTTTCCAAAGTATTAACACGCCTTTGAGTGTATAGTCATTGCAACTTTGACACATTCAGCAAACAAACACAAGCACTAGAGTAGAAATGTATTAAGTCTGGGTCAAATGAAAATCTGACTTTGTTCATTTAAAAGTAGTTAATATTTTGAAAAAAACACATTTTATAAAAAGCCATGTGTGTATATGCGTGTGCATGTGTGTGTGTGTGTGGTGGGTATTCTACTTCATCGCAAAGTAGCACAGTTCTTAAAAAGGAATGAAATAGACGCTGGTAAATTTCTGTCGCTGGCAGAAGGGGAAGGAAAAAAGAGCAGGGGAAGGGAGAGAAGAAGACTAGAAAGAGGAAGGAAGAAAGTCCATGTCCTGTTCCCTATATACAAAATTCTAGCATTTATGTTTTTGAATGAATTAGATAAATTCCTCTTAGAAGAACAGAATAGCTCACCTGCAGGACTTTAAAGTCTTCCTCTGTAAGACTATGGACAGTGTACAATACTTTTGTAGGCTGAGATTCAGTGGGATAGTATTAAATTATCTGTGGTGCACTGAACTCCTTAAGATTTTTTCCTTTTAATGTGGCTTCAGTGTTTCATATTTATCTACAACAGCACACTAGTTTTTAATCGTTTTGGTAGGCTTCCAATAGAAGCCTAGTTAGTAATTTTCTCCAGGAAAATTTCAGGGAAAATTAAATGTTTGAACCCTTTACAGGAATACAACTAAAAGATTAAATTGGCTGGGGTATCTTTTGTAGGACAGTGAGAAATGAGAAAAAGAACAAACTTTTACTCAGTGTCTATTAGATGCCAAACACTTTTACATAAACTAATTTAATCCTGAGAGTAACCTCTGAAAGTTGGTACGACTACTAACGCAGCTCACAGATTATGAAATGGAGAGATTAGGTCATTATTAGCCTAGCCCACGGTCACACTGCTAGTTACAGCTGAAATTCAAACTCAGTTTCCAAAGCATGTATTGTTTACACTTTATCACATTAACAATTTTGTAAATTGGGATGTTAGTGATGAACTGAAATATTGTGAATTGTCCTTCAATTGGGTATTCTTCAGTTTTCACTTCTGGCTTTTGGACTGAATCATCTTCTTTCTTATACACCTCTGCTACGTAACGATCACGGCACAGTGGGAAATAGAACATCTATTCCCTCTACTTTAATTCGTAGCCATCCTATATCTAAGAAAAGGAAATTTTAGCACAAAAATCATGCCTCCACCCTGACGGATGTGTCAAACTGCATGGCTAATTCTCTTTGTAGTACTTGCAACTGAGCTTCCATAGTTCTGCTGTAAATGAGAACCTAGATATAGGACTTGGGTTACCGAGCAATAGATGGCGGTGAAGAAGAGAGAAAAAGCTGCGTTAAGAAAAGGAAACTCAGGAAGTGATGAAGTTTTATGGAAGCAAGTGAGAACAAGAAAGATCAGGAAGGAAGCAAGGAGGAAGAGTTGACTTCACAAAGCACAAAAAAACCCACAATATTATTGTGGCTCTGAATAGAGTTTTCTTAGTGATTAAGTGACCCCTATTTCCTTTCCTGTAAAATCATTTCTCAGTTTGCAGGATCACGACTCCATCTGTGCAGTTGCTGGTTCATTACTACACACTGTCCTGGTGTTGAAAAATAAGTCATCTGCCAGTTTAAATATTATTGACTCGATGACTGAATTCTTTTACTAGGAGTGCATGTTGCAATGAAAGTCCAGTCTTTTGTTGTTTTTAGAATACTTACTCTAGCTGTACATGCAACTGTATTATTCTCTATCATTTTTCTGTCTGCTATCAAAAAGTACTAAATTTATGGTGGATCTATGCAATCTGCTATCTGAAAGTATTAGGTTATCTGAGGAATATACAATCATTAATCTTAAGGAGTTTTGTAAAACATTAGATTGTCATGAAAATACAAATATCCATTTGCCTTTCTCCAAACCACAAACAGATTTCATCTCCATAGGTTTAAAGAATGTCTCACATTCACATACATAAATTTCACGAGTGCCACTCATCTGAACGACTCCAGAAATATGGGGTGCAATCAACAGCCTTGTTGCGGAATAGCTCACTTGCCCAACACTGTTTGCTTCGAAGGGAGAATGATGAAGACTGGTTTGTCTGTTCTATCATTCATACTTAAAGGCTACTTAATAATCTTAAATTTCAATGAAATAATAACATCAATAATAATGGCCATTAACATTTAATTATGTATTATATGTTAGAAACTGTCTTGGGTACTTTGTCTGTAATACCTCATTTTTCTCTTCAAAACAATTCTACAAGGTAGGTAGTATTATTAAACCCATTTTACAGATGAAGAAGGTGAGGCTAAGCTACAATTCTGTAAGGTAGGTACCATTATTAACCCCATTTTACATATGAGGAAGGTGAGGCTAAGCTACCTTGGGAAAAAGAACTTGTCCAAAGTCACACATTGGGCATTAGTCATACTTGGACTTGAATACAAGATTTTCTGACTTCAAAACCTGCTACACTGCTTTCCTGGTCCCACCCAGAGGGAGTAGGAATTGTCAGAATCCTTCTAAGACGACTAAAGAATGAATGCAAGTTTCCACTAGCCTCAGGCAGGTATGGGGTTGACACTAGGTGGACCTTTTCTGAGACAGGTGTACTGACAAAGCCTTCATCTGGCTTTATGAACACTTCAACTCTCAGAACAGCTGAGTAGCATTTTTTTTTCCTTTAGGAAATCCTGGTGTATGATTACTCAAATATGCCTAAGAAGTCAGCTTACAGACTTTTCCATAAATAAATAAATATACACATATAGATAGATAGAAATAAATAAACGAAAAAGAAAGTTCAAAATCCAACAATTAAATATGTCTGTGATCCAGATTTTGTGCTTTTGAACAAGTAGAGCCTGACTTCCTCCGAAAGTTCTGGACGTATGATTACAGGGAGCTTCACCCCCTTTTCTCCTAGAAAGAGCTCTACATAGACGTGTAATCATAATTTTTGTGTTTCTCTGGGGAGCATATTTAGTTGATTCCAATAATAATATCTATCATGAATTGAATGCTTACTCTTTTCCAAGCACCTTTTAAGTAATGAAATATTTCTAATCACTATACATCTTAACAATAATAGGCTTTTATAACTATTTGTCATCCATAGTCAACTGAATCTTTAAATTTCCACTTTGTACCTCTCTCTGCTTTGCATTTAAGCATGGATTTTATTTTAATGTGTGCTGATTTTCCTTAAACAAGACAAAAAGGATCCATGAGTACAAAGTGCAGCAATGCCCTATCTTTTCATCAGTGAGACTGCCTGATCCATTTTTAGGGAGATACGATTCTCTTTTCTTTCACCACTCTGGGTGCATATGGGTCTTCCTAAGATTTCTCCACCAAAGCGGCAGAGAAGAATGCAGATACACCACCACAATATCTGGGAATAATCTGACACAGCCTGCCAGAAGCAAAAAAATTCATTGTATCTTGTTTATTTTTAAATTCATAAGCATTTTGCATTCTATTCTATAATATAACCACGCTTGTTTTACTGTAAACATTGAGAGGGTTTTTTCCCCTCAAAATCTCTAAGTAAAAGTGGATATTGCATGAATATGCCCCAGGCTTACACAGCCCTCAGAACAAGGCTGTATCTCTGGCGTTACAAGAACTTAGTCAAGAAGCATGGATTGTATATCGAATTTTATTTTAAGGGACATTGACCTGAAGCTAATTGCTTAACTTGGGGTCACTAGCACTATTACCACTTCATTGTCTGACACAAATGTCTACCCCTATTCTACTAGAGCAGATGGAAAGCAACTTTCCGCAAAGCGAATCTTCTTTTCTAGACACCTTCCATATTATAAAGTAATGATGAATTACTCCAAGAAAAAACTCCAAAGACACAAGTTGAGCACTTTTTGTGAAAAAGTTCTGATGCTGACTCAGGTTTGGCAAGACGGATGGTAAAGTGCTAAGATGTATAGAATCATATTCCCTACCCAGAAGTTACTTTTACATCTTTCCTGACTCTACAACATAAATATTCTCCAAGAACAAAACATTTTTTTCTTTCTTTCTTCTGTTTCTTCTTTTCCCTTCCTTTCCTTTCTTATTTCCATTGTCCAGCAGAGATGAACTATCAGGCTCTACTTTACCACAAGGTGACCCTCAGTCTGAATTTATTGTTTTAATTTCCCATGCTTCAAATTATATAAAGTGAATTAGTACCTTGTCTCTTCTATAAGCTTAAAATAATCTCTTTAGAGTTCACTTAAAGGAAGAGATTTCTATAGCAATAAGGAAGCAGAAAAATACGGAATAGTAGTTCAGAGAACTAGGTTTGCCTGGTCCTTATGTCTATTAATAAATGTACCTGGGTTCCTCAACTTCAGATAAGATCAAGAATACTGTACACAAAATTTCCTTGCAAATATTTCACTTTGAGTTAATTTCAAAGTATTGAGCTAATTATGTTCATAGTCCAGAACTCTTTTCATTTCCTGATTGAATCCCATGGCAAAGATACCTCATACAATAAAACTTCAAATCCACGAGGAAGGTTTCTCAGAGAAGATAAAACAAAACGCTTTCCTGAGGACCATGATGTCATGTTAAAAGTCTGTATGCATGGAGCCTACACGTTCCTCCAAACATAGGCTAAGCACAAACAAGAAGCACGACATCCTCACCTGGGTCAGGTGGCACACAGGCACAGGAAAAGTGAGTATTGTAGCCCACTTTGAAGTCGGAGTTGATGGGGTAGTAATCAGCTAGCTTGATCATCTTCTTGAAAGCATCATAAATAAAGATGAAGCTAATCAGAGAGGAGAAGCCCTCCTCAGTGAAGCGAGTGAAGTACTGAACCAAGAAGCTGGCATCGGTGGCTACCAAAATGAGACACATGAAGGCTGACCACAGGCCAATCCAAAGGCGAAATTCCAAATAGTCAAAGTTATGGTCCCTGGAAAGAAGAAAGAAAGGTATTTAGACTCCTCCTGCCCGGAACACAAAGAATAATATATAACTACCCAATGACTGCAGAATGATTGCCAAAAATACAAATCACTTTTAGCTACTGGATATAGCTCATTCTTGATTTTACCCAGAAAATATTAATTTTAAGAATTTGGTCTAGTGATATTATTATGCTACCATAAAGAAATAATTCCAGAAGTTTGAGAAAATCATATCAAAAGTAGTCATACTATTTGTATGTTAATAACTCATTAATTTTCTCATTCAATAAATGTGGTCCCTGCCTTTGTAGAGTTTATAGAATAAACAATTTGAAAAAATAACATTGGTACCCAGTAGGCACTCAAGAAATGTTTGCAAGCTTTACTGGTTCATAAAGACACAAAGATGAATAAGTTCTGTGTCGTCAAGTCATCACAGTCTACAGAGGAAGACAAATTGATCAACACAATCACTCTATAAAATACTAAGTGATATCTAACAGTTCCCATGGAGTGTCACAGAAGAAAGAGTAACTAATTTTGGCTGGCGGGACAGATGAAGTTGCAGAAAAAACTCAAGGCATTGAAGTAGGAACTTTCCAGACACATCAGGGGGAGTCAAGCGAGAAAGAGGAAAGAGCACTTAAAAAGGTGGGTAGCATGAGACCGCATGTAATGCCACTGCCCATAGAGTGTCACCAACATGAGGAAAAGGGATTAGAAACAGGCTAAAGTCAGATCAAGGAGAGCTGTCCTGCATGTTACAGCCAGACACCATCATTTCTCATGATGCTTGCCCACAGACAAGAAGTTGTCTGTGAAGCATCTCATGACCACCTTTTCTCTGTCTGTGCCTGTCCCACAGCAGTCTTAGAACAGGTTGCCACCATCTAAGGAAGCCATTGTTTTTCAATGCCCTCTCCATTTCTTACAAATGAATTAGTTTAAGATTCACAACTAGGAAAAGAGGGTCACGTGTTGACATTTTCCATTTCATACTGATTTGTTTAAAATTATGTGGAGAGTGCTTTACAATATTTTTCTCATAATTTACTTGTGATGAGAAAGCAGATAGTAGTAGTCACATTCCTTGTATGAGAAAAAGAACTAAGTCAAGGATGCCTGCTTGAAGCTCTACAGCCCTGCTCTTAGACAATGAGTTTCTGACGATTGTTAGCCATGTATTTTAATACTTTCCTGAAGGCACTGTATCAACACCTTCACCACCACCAACCCAGTCTGGGCCACCAAGGAGTCTCTGCCTGATTGTCATAAGAACGTCCTTATTGATATCCACACTTGCCCTGCTCAAAGGCAGTTTCCACATTCCAGCCAAAATGATCTTATTAAATGTGAATCAGACACCCCAGTTTAAAACCTTTCAATGCTTCCCACTGCTCTTAGCTCTTACCTAGCACAGTGCCTGGCACATAGGTTCCCAATAAAGACCTGCTAAATGAATTCAGACATGCCTGCAACTTAGGACTTGACTGAGACAGTTACTGACATTGGCCTATGAGCTATCACATGTCATCGAATGATGACTGACTGAAAATTTAATAGAATATTAGAATTAAAAGTTCCTTAGATATGGTGATGGCTAATTTTATGTGTCAACTTGGCTGGGCCATGGGGTGCCCAGGTATTTGGTTAAACATTATTCTGGGTGTTTCTGTCAGGGTGTTTTTAGATGAGATTAACATTTAAATTTGCAGACCAAGTAAAGCAGACTGCCTCCATAATGTAGGTGGGCCTCATCCAATCAGTTCTTCACCTGAATAGAACAAAAAGACTGGCCTCTCCCCAGCAAGAGAGAACTCTCCAGCAGACTGTGTTGGGACTTCACCTGTAATATCAGCTCTTCCCAGTTCTACAGGAGACAGCCTTTGAACTTGGACTGGCACATCAGCTCTTCTGGGTCTCCAGCCCACTGGCCCACCCTGCAGATTTTGGACTCATGAGCCCCTATAATCATGAGAGCCAATGCCTTACACTAAATCTCTATATGTATACACACATCCTATTGGTTCCCTTTCTCTGGAGAATCTTGACTAATACAGATACCAATTAGTCAAATTTGCCTCGTTTTATAGATGAGGACATCAAAGCTAATGGAAGTTAAGTCACTTATCTAATGCCAAGGTTTTAACGGCAGAGCTGGACAAGAACACAGACCTCTGTATTCTTGTTCTGATTTTTTAAAAAATTGCAGCACGGTCCCCCTATCCTACTTGTATTTAGTGCATGATAGGGTGGGCCTTAAAATCACTGTCCTTTGTTTCCCTCTTCTCGCCAAATCACAAAAATTGAAATACTTTACCAAAGCAGGAGACTATTAACACTGGATTGTTATGTTCTGTGGATTTCCTGGAATCTTTCTGAAGACACCCCTTGCATTCCCTCTAGTTCCCTTTCCATCTGGAACCCCACTGTTTAATCCTATGCAGGTCTTTGTAAGACAAGTAGACTATAGAAAAAGCTAAATTCTAGGAATTTGAGATAATTTACATTATCACAGAATGAGTCAGTCTCAGAGTCTCTGAGAAAGAAATATAGTTTTATTACTTCTGAGCCAACAGACTTTTTTCTTAAAATAAAAGAAAGTTTTAAACAATCTCCTAGTTTTGCTTCCCTAACAAGACAAAAGAGCAATCCTGATTCGTTCTAAGAATATCAATGGTTGTTTATAGAATTGATGCTTACAGGACAGAATGAGAAACAAATCCATTAACTAGTAATGGTTAGGAATACTATCAGTTTTAATGCAAAGGAAAAAAATGCATAATGTAGAAACTTAAATCTTAGGACCTAAACAATATATGAAACTAGCTGCTCTAAAATACTTAAATACTCCCAGCGTAGTTCTAAGAATAACCCAAATAAAATCACTAAAAACAATGACACTTCATTATGAAAGTGATATGTTTACAGCAGCAAGAAGAAAGAGGAACGAGAGATGAGAAACTTTTTTAAACAAGTTGATCAACAGTAATGACTACCATAAAATGGCAACATTACATCCAATAAGACTATCAGTCCTCTTGGTGCCAAGTTTAAATAGCAATTAAGTTATAAAAAGTAAGTGATAATAGAAGCAAAAGAAACTATGGTGAATTAGAAGGAGAAAATGAGTTTATGTATCTGGTATCACCATGTTCCAGTTTTGATTTATAGTTTCTGAGTAACACAAAACCAAGGACACAGACGAACTGAAGAACTCATATTTGAAATATACTACAGAGGGGCCAGCCCGGTGGCGCAGCGGTTAAGTTCACACGTTCCACTTCTCGGCGGCCCAGGGCTCGCCAGTTCAGATCCCGGGTGCGAACGTGGCACCACTTGGTATGCCATGCTGTGGTAGGCATCCCACATAGAAAGTAGAGGAAGATGGGCACGATGTTAGCTCAGGGCCAGGCTTCCTTAGCAAAAAGAGGAGGACTGGCAGTAGTTAGCTCAGGGCTAATCTTCCTCAAAAAAGAAAAAAAAGAAATATGCAAATATGCTACAGAAATTAATGTTCAGCCACTGACAAATAAATATGAACTCTCTAAACTAACTGAAAAAACTCAGTAATATAATAGAAGAAAATAATCAGTTGAAGACCTCTAAGTAAATTGCTCAAAGAATATAAGGAAGAAATTATTGAACAACCAAATAACAAATATACAAGCTAAAATCCAACTTTAATTACGAAGTTTCTGCATGGCTTAGTACACATTGTTAAAATTTCTTTTAGATTTCTCACTGAAGAAAAAGAAAAGGAATCAAATTCTCCATTATTTGGATAAAATGTGTAAAAACGGTGCAAAGGAGACTGTAGAATTGGGGAAACAAAACTAGAAGTGTCTTTTGGAAAGTTGTGAGCTGTTTGCCTCATTCTGCTACTAATTTTAAAAAGTGACAGCTATCATTCACAGTCCTTTATGATTCTCCAGTTTACAGGGCAAATATTAAAACCTACATCTCATGTCAGAGATGTATCTGGGGATTATGTGGAGTTACTGTTTGAGTCCACTGATCCTACAAAAGAAGGATTCATCTGTCTCAAAAAATGGTAAAATTATGTTGGGGAAAATCTGGGCAAAACAGAGTCAAACAGTTTCTTTACCGAAGGACTTCTCAGATCTCTTAGTAAGCTAAAGGGTAAAGTGAGTTACCAAGAGCAGGAGATAACATACAGCACTTCCTAGACATATTAGGATCACAGAAGCTTTTTTTTTTTCATAAAATGGCTAATGGGACTAGTAATTGATAAAAAACACTTGGGGAAATAGTGATCTACACAAATACTCTGTATCTAGACAAAATATTAGCATTGCTATTATAATATATAAGCAAATGATACAGCATTATAAATAAAATAATAAGATTTGCCACATAAGCACCACATGTTACTCAGTGACGGATTTAAAGCACGGTTTCTCAAATGTTTCTTGTGTTGCTTTACAACTGTTTTCAAATAAATCACTTGGAACTATGTTTACATTACCAATTATGATGAAACAGAAGAGAAAGTGAGAAGGGAATTTGCTTAGTGAAAGGAAATAATCTCTATCCTACAATTATCTAAAGTAAACCAGGATGCAAACATTTTCTGTAGATTAAGGCTCTGATCACATTGCATCCAATAAATCTTTCTGCAAAGGTTGTGCATGTTTGTTCCTGTTTATAATACATGCTTGTTTAATCTTTCCATAAAGGCTTTCTTGTCTCACACAATGTTTTCTTAAACATATAAAAACTCTGACTCTTTCTATAAACTGACATTAACAGAATTCTTTCCAATGTTCTTCTGAGAATTATGATGGAGGAGGGATTTGTGGTAATGATCTACAGAAAACTCACAACATTATTTGAAATTTGGAATTTGAAATTCTCAGAAGACCCTCCCTGATGCTGTCAACCCAGTTTTCAAAAAACTAGTTTTAAATCCTCATTCCCTCCTCTATCTTGCGATCATTTTGATGGCACACAGTTTCAAAGACTATACATGAGTCTTTAAGTCCATGAGGTATCATGTAAATGATGACATTTCTAACATTAAAATTCTAAAAATGTAGAACGATATAAGAATATGGAAATTCCAACAAGGAGTACTAGCCAGTCATATGAATGTCTGCAATCTGTCTAAGGACTGTGATCTGCCAGTAAAGGCGAGTCTCTCTGAGAGGTATCAAGTTCATTAGAAAGAGGCCAGAAGACCCAATTTGATTTTGAATCTATTTGAATGCTAATGTGGCCACTTGGATAATTCACTTAACTGAATTTTCTCCTTCTCTAAATGATCCATTAGTTTCTAAAAGAAAATATTGATATCATAATTGTCATGCCCATTAGTAGCGTCTAGTGACTCTGTGAGAGATGTAGGCTCTGGAACCAGAAAGGGGGAATTCAAATCCCTGCTCTGCCAATAACTGGTGATGTAACCTTTAGCAAATTACTTACCACTCCATGCCTGCTTTCTCATCTATAAAACAGCATACGGTCCCCGCCTCACAGGACGGCTACAAGAATTAAATGAGGTGGTACATATAACGTGCTTAGGATAATACTCAATATATGGTCAGCCCTCAATAAATGTTAGGTATTATTCAGCCAAGTCTTGAAATGTACCTTTAGTTAAGAACACTGGAATTGGGGTTAGGAGCAGTGGATCATAGAAGCATCCAGTCTCTGGCATTAATGAGCCATGTGATCTTGAACAAGTCATTTCATCTCTCTAGTGTGTCAGTCAAGATCATGGCAAGAAACAGAAGGCATTCTCAAGTGGGATTCTGAGGAAAATTTAATAAATGGGCTATTTGAAGAGGTGTGAGTAACAGACAATGGCGAGGCACTCAGGGACTAGCAACAGCAGGAAGTCATTTGTACTTCCCAGCTTGAAAAGGCCCAAAGAGGAACAGAGTTGCCAGAGCCTGGTGAGGGCTAGAGCCAGGGTGGAGAAGCCACCTGACAGGGGCTATACTCAGGGAACAAGACACTGCCAGACTGTGGTGGTAAAGCAGAGTCAGTGAGGAGTGGGGAGGCAGATATACTCTGACTTCTCTCTCCCTTCCTACCTACGGATGCTCTGCACTAGCCAGACCCAACAGGAAGCCAGAGGGCAAAGGAGCCTGGATGTTGCAGTCCACAGGGTCTGCCTCCTGAGACACAAAGCAGGACAACAAGGCAGAGAATAATGGGGGAGAGGGCAAGCAGATAATATGACATATGGGGCTCAGTTGAAACAAATGTAAAATGAGTGCTGGACTACCTAATGTTTAAGCACCTTTCATCCCTTAAATCTTAAAATTCCCACATTCTCAGGGCCGGCCCCGTGGTGTAGTGGTCAAGTTCGGTGTGCTTTGCTTCGGTGGCACAAGATTCACAGGTTCAGGTGCCAGGTGTGGACCTACACCACTCGTCAGCCATGCTGTGGCAGTGACTCACATACAAAGTGGAGGAAGACTGACACAGATGTTAGCTCAGGGCTAATCTTCCTCAAAAAAAAAAAAAATCCCATATTCTCTTCTACCTAATTACTATTCTGTGCTCTGTCTAGACTACGAATGCTCTACAATTAAACAATCCTAATTTATGATTAGATATGTATATACATACTTGCTGAAATTAAACAGAAGCCTCTCAAAAACTAGCACAGGTCCGGTGCTGCTCAAAATAGTGAGTGGTTGACCAGCAAAGAGGCAAAAGATGGCTCCAGAGACAGCTGTGCCCAGGAAACTCTCCAACACGCCCTAGTAGAAAGAAAACATAGGTGTTAAAAGAAACACATCTTTTTCTTCCTATGTATGATGTCACTAGGGAAATTAAGCCACTTGAATATGCTATTAGGAGGGCTGTAGCAATCATATCAAACAGATCTGAAGAATAAAGAGCCTTACCAGTATGAATATCACCATTTCTTTCACTATACACATGATTTAGTCATTCCACCATACTCCAAGGGCTGAATTGCTCCAAAGAACTATAGTGACTGTAATGACTGGTGGTTGACCAGAGACAACAAAAGGTGACTCCAACCCATTCTAAAAGATCAGTGGAAGCGTCTGCACATAAAATCACATTACACAATCCCACCAAGTGGGTAGATGTGATTTAGTCCTTTGGGTGGCATTTTTCTTTGTGGTTATCTTCAGGGTCTGTTTGAGCTCGACTTCACCTTGCACATAGCAGGTACTTATAAGTAGCTACATTCCATGCACAAAAGCTATTTTTTCCCAGAGGAAAGTTTTCCATGTGGAGGAGGGAGCAAAGGGGACACAAAAAGTGATTTGTCCTCTATCCTGCAATCACTAAGACATCAATTCCAAAAAATAGTCTTATTAGGCATTCATTGTCCAATGTAAACACACAAGAGCTTCAATTTACTTTATCTTAGAGGAAAAAAATGTGCAGAGACACGAACAGCTAAACCTTTGTGGCCATATCTCCTTGTAGTTATATCTCTGGAAATCAACCCATTATTTGCCTTTAGCATAATAAGAACAAAAAAACAGGAGCTATCAACATCACTGACTTATAAAATTATCCCAAATTTCTTAATCACATCATGTGGGATCAGATGGCAAACTAGCCTGTTTCTTATATTTTTCATCATTTCAAACTTCAGGTAGAAAAGCACATGTTTATTTGTGGGAAGGTCCTTTTGTAAACTTAAAATAGCATTTTATCAAGAGGTGATTTTTAAATATAAAGAGGTGACAGAAACCCTTTATTCATAATAAGGCTATAAATCTTAACCACAAAACCTGTGAGATAAAACATTTTTCAAATGAGTAGATAAAGACATTCTATAGCTTTAAAAGACACACAATCATCTTTAGTGGTAAATTAATTTACATGGTACAGGTAAATTATGTGATCTTTCTAACTTTACGTGTATACTAAAACAAAACGGTACTAGGAAGAGTGCCCTCTTCAACTGAACGATAAATTATCTATTCATAGAAGTATGATTTATGTTTACATAAAACAAGTTACCTCTTAATCTAAACCACCCTCTGACCAGAGTAGAGTGAATTTCTGGGGAATCTGAGATGCCCCTCAGTCATTCCCTACCCCCAACCCCCAACAGTTAACATATCCATCTGTCAGCCTCACTAAGTCACCTCTTCCCATTTCCTCAAAAGTTCTCCAGAAACTTTTCATTACTTATCATGTAATATACACAAAATGATTATAAAGAAATTGATTTTTAAAAATCAACTTACAGAACTAAATACACTAAGTGCCATCTCCACTCAAAAGCCATCCTAGGAGACCCCTATTACAGTGTTTATTCAAAATGTTTCTTACACTGCTTCAGAGCCAACAATATTCTCCTTAGAAAGACACTGGCAATAGCACATCCTCCTCTTTTAAGGGTATAGTTCAATTCAGGAAATCCTTTAGACCAGTACTACATAATAATGTGGTTGTGGTGGGGATGGGGAAAAAAACAAGGGTTGACAAGTAATAAGACTGCCTTCTCACATGGCGAGGGGACACATTCCGAAACAACTCAGAAAAACTACTGTCCAAGAAGTCTAGGTTTGAAAATCTGCCAGAAGGGGACCCTATTTCCATGGATGTGAGTTCTACTGCGTGGCTGAAGGGCGCCATCTCGTTATTTTATAGCCCTTCCACACATAATCAGAGTATCCACCTCATTCCTCCTCAGAGGGCAGAAAGCAGAATAACAAGCAAGGCTAGCAGAACCAGGCTGCAATGACGCAGAGAAGAAATTCCCTTGTGCCCAACAACTAGTATTAGTCTTGATCTCTTACATGTGAAGACAATGAGATTCAGGGGGGTTCAATGATATGAGCAAATGCATATTCAATGTGCACAACAAGGCTTTGGAGTATGGGTACCTGCCCAACCACTACCTCACCCTTAGCAAGAACAAAAGCTGTGCCTTTAGCTGGGAATTTCACAGACATGCAGTTTTTCACTCCCTTTGCATTGACATTGGGCTTTTTATGTCTTTATAAATTATCTTTCTTTTTCATGACTTACTTTAGTGTGTGTAACATGAAAGGGCAGAACTGGAATGCTCCACGTGGCAGGACAAGTCACACTCTGGGTATGTGTGATAAGCAAAGTTACACTGTATCATTCTTTATCAAGCATGGAGGAGTGCCTATTTCTCATTACTACTGCAGAAACAAAACACAGCACAGCCTAGGTGTAAGAGAGAACAGGAAGGAAGAAAGGAGGAATGTGAGATTAACAATTCTCTACTCGATTTGACAATGCTGTTAATTTCTGTGAGGGCACGAACAGGGTCTCCGGGGTCAGCATGTTTCTCTTCCTCCCATCGTGCTGTACACTGTCCCTCCACATGCTCCAGAGGCACACAAGAAACGCTAAAGGAATCGAAGAAGAAACACCCAAATTGCCCTCTAGGTTCCACTAATCAAAGGGCAACAGCCATTGTTGCTCATTCAGTAAAGATAACAACTAATTTCTTCCAGAAAATCAGCTTTGATTTATGGAAGCCATGTGACTGTTAAAAGGCAGATTATTTTTAATTCAGTACTTGATCCTTTGGTAAGTGCTAGTTTCCATTCTGTTGCTGACAATTTTGAAACAGAGACCGGTGATTTATTATACACACTGCACTGGAAACTTGCTTAAACATAGAGATGCTTCCAGAGTTTCTGAGAAAAGAACTATTTTAACCACATTTTGACATGTTACTTTTGACAATACAGAAATTTAAAAGATAATCTCGTGCAATAAATAACTTTAGTTTAACTGTAACTAGAATTTAAAGCAATTTATAAGGTGAACTATCAGAAACCCCTTTTCTGATTTATTATATTCAGCATTCACTAATATAAAAAAGGAAACCAATGTGTGGATGTGTGTATTTTTCATGGCTATAATTCATAAAAAACACTTCTACACCTGATTTCTCACAGAGGAACAAACTCCCTAGCAATTCATGAGAATGCAGACGGCTGAGCTCTGAAGTGGTGCAGAATCAGGCTCCACGAAGCGCTCCAGCTCCATTTTGGTTTGGCTTTTCTTTTATTCCATTTCTCATCAAGAGTCATCAACAGTAGAACAGGAGAAAGAGCAACCAACCAGCAGTCAGGAAATCTAGAGTCTAGACTTCGTTCCGCCACCAAACACTTGATGATCTTGGTTATGTCACTTAACCTTTGTCAATTTTAGTTTCTTCATGTAGGAGAAAAATATTGAGATGATATACGTACAACAGTGAACTCTGGAGTCAGGCCATCTCAAGTCGACATCTAGACTCATTTACTCATTGACATTTAATCAATGACTTGAAGCAAGTTACTAAGTCTCGCTAAGCCTTATACAGTTAGTATGCATATTAGATTGATAATGTATACTAAGTGTTTAGCATAGTCTCTGACAGATTATATGTTTTTCATGAATAGTAACATATACATAATGTATTTATTTAGATAAGGAACTTGAACTAGATGATTTCCATGGTGGTTCAGCACAGAGCATGTCTCGGAGTCAGGGATATCTGAGTTTACATCTCAGCTCCAGCAGTCACGAACTTCTCTAAATCCTAATTCTCTTTTCTGTAAAATCAATGGCTATTTCACAGGATAATTATTTGGACTAAAGAAGACAATAATATATAAAGAGCTAAGGATAAAGTGGAGATAAAATGTTAGTTCACTTTTCTTCACTGCTTCTCATCCCCTTCCTCACAACCTACCTCCGTTATTTCTCTTTTCTTCAAAAGAGGAAGGAGATGAGAGAGAAACTCAAAGGAGTGACATGAAAAGAAAAGACAAAGATTAATTCTCAGAGGAAAAGGGAAAAAAAGACTCTTTAGATGCTCGCTATTTCCCAGATCAAATTCTAAATCAACAGAAGCCTTGGGCAACACTATAGCCATTGAGAGTTGTTTCTTTTCATTTCTTGTGTTACTAAACACATGGAATCAGCTATCATAAAACAAAATAGTTTGTTTTACTTGACCGCAATGAAGTAAAAATCCACATCCGAAATAATTTGTGAACATTTTTCTGCTGACATCAGGGTATGAAGTTAAACGAAAGATGGTCCTTGTTTGACAAATCAGCCAAGAAAAGCAGCACACATACCATAATAGAAAAGTCATGCATAAAAGAAATCAGACCCCTCGGAGCAAGATTCTGAAAAAAAGAAAGAAATTCAACCATGATTGGTAACACCAGCATTTTACGCCTTTGAGCAACTTGTGACAAGGGCTGGCAGGACCATCATGCCTGTTATGGCTAATGCAAAGCAAGCAGGTTCAAAAGATGACAAAAGATTAAAAATTAAAAATGTGTGCTTCAACTTTGACTTTATTGCAATTTAGTATATTTACATAACACTAAAGAATGATGTTTGTTGTTTTATGTCCTTTTTATTAAAGAATTTCTTACTTGGATTAATAATTACAACCCTGTTTGGGAAGGTGGAGTGGCAATAATAGAAGAAAAGTGCCATAACTGTCCAAGAAAACAAAAGATTTTCTATTTCTTTGACAATTTCCCACCAAGTAAAACTTGGAAAACAAAATATTTGGGGGGCAGTAAATGATAAAGCATTCATCAACATTATTGTTATATTTCAAGCTTTTTTAAAAAAATTAAACGTTTCTAACCATAAAAAGAGAAATTTCAGCCCATGTTGGTGCTTTATCCAGACTGTGTAGAATACTGAATAACAAAATTAAATTTCTTTAGATGAGCCTTGAATCTCAAGTTTAGCCAAGAAAAATGATGCAGCCTAATGCCACCCAAAGATGCCCATTGGAAAGAGGCAGTCAGATCTGAATTACCTGCAGGAGTTTTGATGTCAGGTCCCGAGCATAAGCCAAGCCACATGATCAAAAATAAGTGGAGGGGGCCAGCCCCATGGCCAATTGGTTAATTTCACATGCTCTGCTTCAGTGGCCTGGGGATCACCAGTTTGGATCCCGGGTGTGGACCTACACACTGCTCATCAAGCCATGCTGTGGCAGCATCCCACATAGAAGAACGAAAATGACTTGCAATTAGGGTATACAGCTTTGTGCTGGAGCTTTGAAGAGGAAAAAAAAAGGAGGAAGATTGGCAACAGATGTTAGCTCAGGGCCAATCTTCCTCACCCAAAAAAAAGAAAAGCATAAAAATAAGTGGAGAAATGATGCAAGTATCTAACTCAATTTGGGTCATATAAAAATTATCTGGGAAGCTTATTTTTAAGGAAAAACAAAACCTGATTCTTTATCTCCACCTTGAAAAATTAAATCAGGATCTCTGAAGATCAGGCCTGGGGAATCAGTGTTTGTCAAAGTTTCCAGGTGATTCTCATGTGGCCCAAATTTGAGGTACACTCATTCAAACAGCCTTCCCGCCTCATTCAAAATAAGCACCACCTGCCAGCATTGTTAAGGGGGGCATTTACACAGACCATTCATCTACACTGGGGAAGAAGAGTGGATCTACAACCCTCATTTTTCATTTCACCTCTGTAGCTACAGCCTCTAAATCAGTGATTTCTGCCCTGACAGATCACACCTGCCAAATCCTTATTGCCATCCTCTCTGCCTAAAAGTGCTTTGTCGTCATAAACAGGATTTCTGTTCACACTGCCCAGCAGGAACTGAAAAAAGATGGAAGACTTCAAAGACAGATTTTCTCCGTTTGAAGAAAAGTACGAGCCAAAAGCTTTGCCAAGAGCTTCAACTCCAGGTCTAATGGAAGGAATGGGCAAGACCACGGAGGCTTTGCAATATTTTTTTTGTTTGAAGAGCTGTGCATACGTATCCGGATCATGGGAAGTGCCCAAACATCAAATGCCAGTATAACCTTACACACAAATCAATCCCAGATGGATAAAAAATGTAAATGAAAACATAAAAGAACTAAGGTATGTGGATAAATATTTTTCTAATGTTGGGGTAGGGAAACTCTCTAAATATATCATGAAAACAAGAAACTATAAAAGATTGAAGATTCTGACTACATAATAATTAAAATCTGTACAGCAAAAGACACCATAAATAAAGTTAAAGATTTATGGTAGACCTAGGAAAAATATATTTGTGATATTTCTGATAAGCAAAGGGAAAATATTTTTATTATACCAAGAGTTCTCACAAGTTAATGAGAAAAAAATGAATGCTGAAAAGGAAAATATACCAAGGACACAAATATAAAGCATAGGTAGGCAATAAGAATGTGAAAGGATATCCACTCTCACTAAAAAATCAAATAAATTTGAATAAGCCATCATTTTTCAATCCACAGAATGACAAAAATGAGAATGTGGAACAAAATCTTGTTTTTGTAAGGGTGTGGGCAAGTGGGCACTCTTGTCCATTATTGGTAGAACTATAATTGGTATAACCTACGTAGAGTGTAATTTGAAATGAATATTAAAAAAACAAGCATATCCTACAATCACTCTGCTAGGAATTTACTCTAAGGAGGTAATTACAAAGAATGAAAATGTAGTTAGGCACTACTGTTTGTTTATAACTGAGAAAATTGGGAAAAACGGAAAGTCCACTAATAGGGGATTTATTAAGAAAATTAAAGTACATGCGTCATGTACATAAATAGATGTCGTTAAAAATGATGCTCAACAGGGCTGGCCCGGTGGCCGAATGGTTAAGTTCGCGTGCTCCGCTGCAGACGGCCCAGTGTTTCATTGGTTCGAGTCCTGGGCGCAGACATGGCACTGCTCATCAAGCCACGCTGAGGCAGTGTCCCACATGCCACAACTAGAAGAACCCACAATGAAGAATATACAACTATGTACGCGGGGGGGGGGGGGGGGGGGGGGTTTGGGGAGAAAAAGGAAAAAAATAAAATCTTTAAAAAAAAAATGATGCTCAAGATCCATATTGAAGTGGATAGACTTCTATGAAATACTAGTCATTTTATGAAACAGCATGTATATATGACCTCATTGATATAAAATCCTATATACCGATCTATCTGTGTACACATGCATTGCAAGATGTACAAAAACATGGTCATGAAAATGTTAATAATGGTTATTTCTCGATGATGGGTTTAAGGGCAAAATTACCTTCTATGTAATTCTTCTGTATTGTTTGCATTTTCTACAATGCACAGTTATATCTTATCAAAATAAAGCTATTTCAAAATAATTTCAAGCCAAACACCAAATAATTTTAGAATTTAGCATCACTTGGGATCCCCAGCCCACCCAAATCACTATCATTTTGTGATTACCAAAAGAATAAAGTTGACAAAGGTCTTTGAAGTGAAAAAAACCCCAAATAAGGTTCTGGTAAGTGAAATTTGGTCACAAATTACTGAATTTCAATAAAACTGGTTTAATTCAGGATTTGTACATGAAGTAAAGAAAATTATTTAAAGTTAAAGTTCCTTCCTGGGAAAAGAAACAGCCAGTAGACACTGAAGGTGAGTAAGCAATGCAGAGCTCCTTACTTGTCAGTAGACATTCATTTTTTCCCACCCAATTGTATGATTCCAACAGACTATCCCTAACTTTTTGAAACTGGAATATATTTCTGGTGCAGATTAACATGCCACTTTATATTTCTACTTCAAGGAAGAAATGCATTTTGGTGCCAAAGTGCAACATTCAGGTAATTTAAAATGACTAAACAGTCCTTACTATAGTAAAGCAATTATCAATTTGCATTAATCTTGCTGTTATAAATTACACATGATAAGCTTTGAAAAGAAGTGTCTATCTTATTGAGGAGTATCATATGTGAATAAGAAATGCTACATTTCCAACTTCAGCAGATTGATTAAATATTCTTAGCACAGCAGCATGTTAAAATAAAGCCTCAAATTTGGAGACGCCAGCTATACACGTTCCTTATATGAGACAAGTTCCCTCAAAATATGCTCTGTTAGGCTCCATAAATATCACAATATTCGCAGAATTCTAACAATCCTACTGTATCCTTTTGCTAAAAGGTTTGTGAAAATAGGACTATATTTACTCCTGGAAAAAAATTAAAATGACTTCGCTCAGTCTTTATTCTAGACTGTGCTCAGTCATTCACAATCCACAATGTTGATTTAAGTTGAAATACCTTTTAGTGCTCCATAAAGCTAAGAAGAAAAACTTTTAAATAACACAAAGACTTGCCACAAAGTATCAAAAAGTGCTTGTATATCAGAGTCTTGCCCATAGACTAAGCTATCCATAAATATTTAAGTCAACATTTAACAGTTTAATTAGAAGTATCTAAATGAATAGAACAGTATATCTGCTTAGCAACCAAGAAGAGAAATACAGTGCAATGAGTCACCCATTGACATGCACATGAGGCATGCATGGTCACAGAGAGTTTAGTTATGGAAAGGATATGTTTTTAGGCTGGTAAGGCTGAAAAGCTCTTGTTTGCTTGACAGTATGGCAGACACCAAAATGTCATTATGGTGGGAGTTACTGAAAAGGCTAAGAGTATTGCACAATTCCTGGACCTCCAAAGCCTTTGCTCTAGTCCTTTGTTGTTGAGCTCTAAGAACAGGAAATAGTCAGAAGCCAGAGCTGGATCCTAGATGAATGTAAGGCCAACTCTTGGCAAAGCAGTTCAGTCACTTCCAGAGCCCAAGCTAAACTTTAATTGCCTACAGTTAACAAGGAAACCAGGAACACCCACTCTGTAAGCCTTAGAGTCCTCTCAGAGAAGCCTGATGGTCAAAATGCACATGCCAATGTCAATTTGGGGAATTCACAGTCATCTATGTTGCCATTATAATTTGATTATACTTGGAGCCATCACAGCTTCAACTGTTTTATTTTGAATATAGTTTGATGGGAAATGATCCATATGGCTCCCAAATCCACTTCTAATGAGATACATACGTACACACAGACACACACACATATATGTAGAAAGTATAATGATAGTTATATCATTATATACATCACGACATATATGTATATATGTCATTATTAAATATATATACCCCATTATATATGTGTGTGAATATTAAATATACACATACATGTATATGCATATTTCAGCTCTGAAATAAATGTTTAAATGAAAATTCCTGTCTTTGAGCAAGCAAGACCTCCTGAACAGAAGCCGGCAGAAGAGTTTGCTTAAATAACAGCAGTGCAGTGACTCATCTCTGTTTTCACAACATGTTTCTACCCAGCACCCGTGTCTATTTGTAGCCTGACGATAAAGGCCCTAAGTGAACCATCTCTGAGCTGTCTGCCTTTAAAAGCAAGGACACTGTTCTCAGTTGACTCACTTGAGCTGCCTGTGCTTTTGAGAATAACCTACTGCCACATTTACGAAGGCTTATGATATAATTGAAGATTATTTCAGGCTGTGCCAATGTTTTTATGCTTAGACGTGATCTAGTGTTTAGAAAGTCCAATGAAACCAGGGGACTTCATTCCCTAAATAAGCCCATTACACACCACTGCTGGAATCTCTTGGGGTTATAGAAAAAGATCACTTTATCAATACTCTAGACCGTAAATACCATCAGAAGAGGGATTTTTATTACTTTGTATCCCCAGCACTTAAAATAGTGTCTGCAACACAGTAGACACTCAGTAAATATTTACAAAGGAATGAATCCACCTCTGCCATAGACCTATGAAATGACCTGGGTCTAAGCATCCACAATTCATCTAGGTGGTTCTGTGTTATTTATTTTCATGATTGTTTGTTTTATTGTGTCAATCTTCCACAATTTATTAATCAATTCTACTGTTAAAAACTATCATTTTTCATAATAGAAAAAAGATACCATGGTCTGTGCTGCCATGAGCTTTCTTCTTATTGCTCCCGGTGCACAGGTACGAAATTTTCCCCATGGCATACCTAGGAGTAACACTGATGGGTTGTGTGGCATGCAAATGTTCTGCCTTTCAAGATAATGCCCAATAGTTTTTCAATGTAATGGTACAAGTCTTCTTTGTGGAGTGTTATTATGAAACACATGGAGAGAGTGAGTTAAGGGTAGTACAGGTAATCAAATCTTCGAAATATTTTGCCGTCCTGATGTCAAGTTAGGAAGACTTCCACTGCTGGAGCATCAAAATTCAGTCTCGAGATGCTCTTCAAATACTAAATCACCTTACTCCCTGGTCCTTAAAATAAATGAAACCAATAGACACACCAATCTAAGTCATCTACCACTGTAAGAAAACCTAACACAATGATTTTTAGGTAAAATTTTTCATATTAAAACACTAGGATATGTATCTTTACTATATAACTATTGAGTTGGGGGGGGTGTGTATGCTCTAGTCAATTTCTATTTATACAGATTAACCGAGTGCTTAAATCTATGCATCCATTTAATAATAGTATTGTTCCACCCAAAAGAAATTGATAATAGACTATCAGTTCAATGAATGTATATTAACAACCATTAATTTTCTATCCCTCTTTTTCAGTGTTTCTGCAACCCACTGTGACTTCTAGAAGTACCAAACTGTAGTACAGTCACACATCACTTAACGACAAGGATACATTCTGAGAAATGCATCATTTGGCAATTTAGGCATTGTGTGAACATCACAGAGAGTAATTGCACAAACCTAGATGGTATAGGCTACTACAAGCCTAGGCTCTATGGTATAGCCTCTTGTTCTTAGGCTACAAACCTGTAAAGCATGTTACTCTACTAAATACGGTAGACAACTGTACCACAATGGTAAGGATTTGTGTATCTAAACATATTTAAACACAAAAAAGGTACGGTAAAAGTACAGTATAAAAGATCAAAAATGGCACACCTGTATATGGCACTTACCATGAATGGAGCTTGCAGGACTGGAAGTTGCTCTGGGTGAGTCAATGAGCAAGTGGTGAGTGAATGTGAAGCCTTAGGACATTACTGCACACTGCTGTAGACTTTATAAACACTATACACTTAGGCTACACTAAATTTATAAAAAAATATATTTCTTTCTTCAATAATAAATTTATGTTGTCTTACTTTAACTTTTTTACTTTTTTCTTTTTTTTTTTTTTTGAGGAAGATTAGCCCTGAGCTAACTACTGCCAGTCCTTCTCTTTTTTGCTGAGGAAGCCTGGCCCTGAGCTAACATCGTGCCATCTTCCTCTACTTTATTCGTGGGATGCCTACCACAGCATGGGGTGCCAAGCAGTGCCATGTCCACACCCGGGATCCGAACCGGCGAACCCTGGGCCGCCGAGAAGCAGAACGTGTGAACTTAACTGCTGCGCCACCAGGCCAGCGCTGCTTTTTTACTTTTTTTTAACTTTTAAATTTTTTTTAAGTTTTTCACTCTTTCGTAATAACACAGCTTAAAACACAAACATATTCTACAACTGTACAAAAATATTTTCTTCCTTTACGTCCCATTCTACAAGTCTTTTTATGTTTTTAAAATTTTTAATTTTTTGTTTTACTTTTTTAAACTTTTTTTGTTAAAAACTAAGGCACAAACAGGTATATTAGCCTAGTCCTAAAAAGGGTCAGGATCATCAATATCACTGTCTTCCACCTCCACATCTTTTCCCAACGGAAGGTCTTCAGGAGCAATGACATGCATGGAGCTGTCATTTCCTGTGATAACAAAGCCTTCTTCTGAAATACCTCCTGAAGGATCTGAAGGTTTGCTGAACCAGCATCACCGCAGACAGGTGAGTAATGCGTTGTGCTACGACATTACGACAGCTACAACATCAGTAGGCAATAAGAATTTTTCAGTTCTATTATAATATGATGGGACCACTGTCCTGGTTCCATTATTGACCAAAATGTCCATATGCAGCTCATAGGGTACTTTGCCAAGGTTTCTTCAAAGAAAAAGGCTTCAGAAGTGAGAGAAAAATATGTCTAATCTTTTTATTCAGAGAAACTTTTAAAATAATGAGTTTGCGGTTTGAGTGAAATTATCAATGGAGGTTACAAAATCTACTAATAAAATGATCAAACTCTGCGCAGTATATACCCTGATAGGTTTGCGTTAGATACTATGAATTAAGTCCACTCCCAGGAGTAACATCCAGCAATGGTCACTTCAGTGGATTACTTATCCTGACACACAGAGAGCATTTCTGTTTCTCCTAAAGTCTTCAGAACCCAGAAAACATGTTACTCTGCCAGCAAGGCCCTTCCTGTGTCATTGATCAAGGAGGAGAAAAATACCCAGATTAACTACATATGTTACCAAACAGAATCCTTTAGTTTCCCAAGAACTCACTTCTATGAAAATCAATTCACCAGGAGGGATCAACAATAGCCTTTAACAGACTTGTTCCTCATCTCAGACGCAGCGTTTGAAAGCTAAGTTTTATGAGTTTGAAAAGGAGTTCGATTCAGTTTAAAAAGGCAATGAACTAACACATAGGAAGTATCATAATGTCCCCATCTCAAAAAGAAGAATGTCCATTAAAAAAAAGTGTTTAAAATTATCTGCACAGGGGGCCAGCCCGGTGGCGCAGCAGTTAAGTTCGCACGTTTCGCTTTGGCGGCCTGGGGTTCCACTGGTTCGGATCCCGGGTGCGGACATGGCACCGTTTGGCAAGCCATCCTGTGGTAGGCGTCCCACATATAAAGTGGAGGAAGATGGGCACCGGTGTCAGCTCAGGGCTAATCTTCCTCAAAAAAGAAAAAAAAACTCATCTGCACAGGAAAGTCTCTATATATTCTGAAAGACAGAAAGAGGTTTTGTTCTTGCTATCCTCTCAAAATCACAGCTTTATTTTCTTAACATGTGGCTGCCTGTACTATCTTCCTCACGCTGGCCTCAAGGTGCTTCCCCTATGCTTTCTTTTCCACTTGTTTTCTTGAATGATCTGTTTTAGTTATCATTATGCTGTCATTTGGATGAAGAATAGCTGCCCAATTTGGATACAGATTAGATTTTATAAAAATTCTATTACTGACGTCACTATAACAATTTAATTTATTCATTCATGCCTTATGAATGAGGATAAAAGGAAAAATGCCCTCTTCGTATACTTCATCTCTGTGTCCTACCACATGTGGTTTCCGTTCCCTATGCTGCAGGTCTCTTACCGGGAACACACAGATAGGTGCTCGCAGGCCAGCACAATGTTATTTTAAAATGTTAATCAGTTGCCAATATTTAAAAATCACCAGACGTCACATAAGAACTTGAGTTTTCAGCCTCTCTTCGAAAATCAGAAAATGAAGTAATACTGAGGACACATACAGATGGGAACAAGCACAGCAGAGCAGCAACTGCCTCCTTCCCAGGGAGCATGAGCTCTTGGGAGTCATCACAGTGCCCAGCTGTGAGAAAGCCCAAGCTAGCCATGTGGAAAGTCCTCAGTCCCCCAGACATCCCAGCCTAGGCACCAGGCAGGTGAGTAAAGACACCTTCAGGCGACTCCAACATCAGCTGCCATCTCACTACAAGTGTATGAGGCTCAAAGAGAGAACCACCCAGCTGGGTCCATCCACCATCAACACCATGAGAGATAATAATAAAATGGTTGTTTCAAGCTTCTAAGATTTAGAGTAATATGCTATGCAGTGATAGCTAAGGACTAAAAGATAAAAGTGCTCTTAACAAACTAAATATAATTGTTTAAAGTAACTTCTCCCTTTTTACGTGGGTTAACATAGATATCATAGGCAGACACCATCTTATTTTTGTGTTTAGGTAGAAATCTAAAACATGAATGCGCCCAGGGAAAAAATGGAAGTGGACAAAAGCAATGCTTTAGAATCAGCTGTATTTTTTTGAAATAAGCTGGCTGGCAGCGCTTACAAATGTCACGTAGGTTACACAGTATTAAGTAGTAAAGCAGAAGGACAGAATTTGAAAACGGCTTGAATCTGGTTCTTTTCATGGGAATATCAGGTTCGCTCATTACTCTGTATTTAGCACCTAGCATAATGACTATTTTTTCTTAATGACTGAATCAATTAAAAGTAGGGTTTTTTTAAAATTGATTGAGGGAGTCTAAAAATATCTTTTCTATCGATAAAACTTTAGCTATTATTGATACAAAAGGAAGGTGAATGCCATCTTCAAAGTAACTAACACATTGGGGTTTCATACAAAATAAGTCAAGCCAGTCTTTACAACTTAATGAGAGGCAGACTCAGGAATAGGAGAAACAGCTCTTAGCTTGTACTCCTTAAAGCTGAGTTCTACTGATAGATATGCAAATCCAACCTTGAGCAAAGCACTCAATTGTTTGATGTCTCTGTTTGCTCATGTGTAAAATGAAGCTAATCATGCATTCCAGAAAAGAGCGTGATCATCAGGTTTAACAGTATACGGTCCCTACATTCAAGGTAGTAGAAGATCTGAATCTTGTGCCCGGCACAAAATTAAAGCAGCTGATACGCTTTTGCCCAAACAGAATTGTATATCCTCATTTCCTTCCCTTCTCTTCCCCACTTGTGACTCAAGCCAGATTTCATCGAGCTATTTTTGTAATTACTAAAATGCTGGAAATACAGCAGCAGGCCAGAAGCAAAGTAAAATGCAGCATCCAGCAAAAGAAAGAAAATCACGCTGAGTAACTGAAAGGCCATCTGCTTCTAACGGAGCTGCAGGGGTGAGGAAGGCAATCTGGGCTGTTACTATTTGTGTCTTCCCCAAACCGAACCCACCTGCATGTTGTCAGTGGCATCCCCAAGCAGTCCTCCAAAAGTGATAGCATTAGTTACAGTTGCCAGATAAATGAAGAGAATTGCTGAAAGAGCCTGAATATTTAAAGCATCATAAAAATCACTGGCAAAAAATGGTGCTTTCCTCTTTATGTCCTTAATTAGTCCACCACAGAACCTGGGTAGGGAGAAAGCAAACATGTGACAATGTAAAATAACTTACCATCAAATTAACCAAGAGAAAACTTACTAAACGACAAAGAATTTGTATTTAAAATGCTTGAATCAATGACAAGGTACTCTTTAACCACTTAAGATAAAACCAGAAAACTATGGAGGGATCAGTTTTCTTCATCTGTCTCTTTTTTGGTCACCAAATTAGGTGTCATTCCCTAAAAACCAGATAGTTGGTCTTTAGATGAGAGTGAATTATGTAGATCAGTTAAAATTTCTCACTGTCTGAAGAAAAACATCTGAACGTGTGAGCAGATCCTATAAGGTCTTTTATAATCTTACCAGAGCTTCCTTTCCAGCCACATTCATTCATTCACTCCACAAATGTTTACTGTGCCCCTATGACATGCCCAGCACTATGGTGGGTGCTGGAGATACAACAGTGAACAACACAGGCAAAAATTCCTGCTCTCGTGGAGTTTACTTACTATGTAGGGGACAAACAAAATAAGTAAAATCCATGGTGCTACAAAATCAAGGAAAAAGTTAAGTGGGGAAGAGGGTTATAAAGTGCAAGAGGAGCAGTGGTTGGAATACTAGAGGAGCTGGAATGGGGCTCCTGCACAGGTGGCTTTGGGGTAAGGACCTGAAGAAACGAAGGGAGGAAGTCATGCAGGTGTGTGATAGAAGAGCACTGTAGGCTGAGCCCTATTACAAATGTCAGCAGACCTGTCAACACGCCCTCCCAACCAAACTTCACACTTTAGCCTTCCCCAGGCTGTTCCTTCTGCCAAGGATACCCTCCATCAGAGCTCAACCTCCCTCTGAAGTCTTGACTCCCCCCTCATAGTTCAGATTTCCACTACAGGCTATCACACTTTATCAGTATTGTCTATCTGTCTGGGTGTCCTGCTTCAGTTTTCTCAGTATGCACAGGGCCGTGCGTGGTACTGGGCATACTGCAGACACTCGATGCATCTAGGAAAAGTGAAATATGGAAGAATGAAATCAGAGTCTAACTAAATAAAAATGTTAAATCCCAGAACTCATATCTGCAGACAAGAATAAGGATATTCCTAATGGAAATAGTTTGTAAATAACTATTCGGAAAAAATGGGAGGAGAGAAGGTTTTATGTTCTCTATTCTTTAAGAAAGAAGGGGAGAGAAATACCGTCCTTTTCATTTGGGAAAGAAACCCAAGGAGGTCATCAGGAGGAGAAAATAATTTTATTCAGATTTAAGGGCATATCAAAATGACATACTTCTGTGTTTTCAAAAAAATGCAGTGTTTTAAAAAAACTGAACCTTCATAAAATGAGTATCCTACTTAAAATGTTACTTAACCCCAAATGAAATGAAGACCCTAACAGTGGAGAAGAAAGAATTATCATGAAAAGAGATTTAGCTGAAGCAATCTGGGAAACCTGAATTCCCAAAGGCAGGCTAGGGAGACCATGACCTGTGAGTTACTCACTTCTGTAACATGTTACCCACTTTTGAGTAAATGAACAGGGAAGAGACGGAATCATGAAAGCCAAATGGGGAAGACTGTCACGTTACTCAGTCTTCCTGCCACATACATCCTGATCTCTCTGACTTTCTCTCTAACATCCCCTCACTCACTCCACTCCAGTCACTGGCTTCAGTGCCAATCCAGCTCACCCCAGGCATTCCGTTGTTCCTGCTCCCCACCCCACATCTCCATGGTCTGTCTCTCACCTCTTTCAGGACTCTCCTCAAGTATTGGAATTCTCTGTGAGGCCTTCTCTGACCACCCTATCTAAAACTGTAATGCCTTTCTCCCATTGCAAAACTCCCTAAACCATAAAACCATCACCACATTTCTTTATTTGCTCATTGTTTGTCTCCCACCACAACAAAAGTAAGACCTGTAAAGACAGGGGATTTTGTTTAATTCACGGCTGCATCCCCAGCGCCTGTGACTAATAGCTACACTATAAATATTTGTTGGCTGAACAAATGTGAATAAAATGCTGACAGAAAGATAAAGGGAAATTTTGCTCTAAGGAGAACCTCATCATGAATGGCAAAAAAACTCCATCAGTTACCGTCCAGTTCGCTTCAATTCTTCACAATCAGCATGTCCTCCTCCTCCATGGCCTCCATCATGGGGCGTGTCCCCATTCATCTGGACATTCTCTCCACCTGAGTACATATTCTTTCTAAGCAAGACAACAGAGCCCAACAGAATATCAGTTTATTTTAGTCATCTGCTTCTTAGCTGTGTCATGCACCAGCTAAGGAAGAGATGAAATGAAAACGCTTTGGGAGACAGATCATTATTTCCTTCTGCCATCCTAACAGAAAACTCTTAAAGTATTATACTTAGAGCTAAGACAAATGACTGGATGAATAGACAAGTTGAATGAATTGTGTAATGTTTCACCTGGAAATTAGCAGATTTCAGAAAACAGCTTCTCCTAAAATATCTCATCCAATTTCTTAACCTCCTAAATCTACAAGGACTCATCTTGAGTAAAATGATCTTTCCACATGCAAAGGGAGTCCCCAAGACATCCCCAAAGAATCAATATATTGATTCTATATATTGAATTGAAGATAGAAATACTGTGATATATTTTAATATCATAATCTGAGATTTTAATTTGCAATCACTGAAGAACATCACAACATAGAACATTTATTTACAGTGTCAATGAAAAGCCAAACCAAGGCACATATGTGATTCATTTGAGATAATACATCAAGTTAAATGGAAATCTGAAAACATTAGGGGAATCGCCTGACCCCATTTCCTTTTCCAAAGACAACCTCCTTCTCAAGGATGAAAACTCCCAACTGCCTGATAATTTACCTTTTGTCAGATGATGGAAGACTCTTAGGAGGCTCTATCCTGATCGCTGGATCCCACTCTCCAGGAGGAAGGACAATGACTTCATCTAGGAACTCATCAATGCCAGCAATCAGGTCCTGCCTGTCTTTTGCTTTATAAGCAATGTCATGGAACACCTAAAGAATAAGAGAGGTGCTGATCCAACAAGAAAACTCTCTACAGGCCTCACACCATGTTAAGCCTGAAGAATGCAATCCATAATCCACCTTAATATTGCTATAACCATACTCTCATATTTCCTATTACTCAGCTTGTACCCAAATATTTCAGGATTCAGATTATGAACCCAAAGAATATAGGTAGAGGCATGAGAAACAGCTGTGTTCCTTTATATGTTTTTTTCTATCAATACTGTAAAACAACATTGCCTTTCCTCTCCCACTGGTGTGCACCATTACTGATACAGTTGCTATGGAAGCCAGATGAAAATGGTTTGGAGAAATATACAGAAGAGTCAGTCTCTGAAATAAAGACTATGGGGACAAACCATTGTTGATAACTCAAGAAGAAAAAGTTGAAGCTGAGTGTTAAGATTGGGTTAAGATCCAAACACTGCAGCTCTCAAACACACAAATGTTAGCTATTTAAAAAAGAAAAATCTGAGTTATATTGGCAAAAATAAAGCAAAGAGCTTTAAGTAGGTGGTCATCTGTCTATCTTTTAGCAAGGCAACTAAACCATCTAAGGCAGCAAATGCTTCATGTCTTTTATACAGATATCCAAAGAAGAAGATTCAGAAAGCACATAATCCTTTGTCAATCACTCCAGTCTTCTAACCTAGCTGATGATCTGAAAGTCCTTTACACATAACCTGAGCCTTTCATACCTCGTTTAAGTCAAATTCTTTCGTCGCCAGGAGAGAAGATGGCCCCTGTTCAACACTCTCGCCTATTCTTAAAGATTGCTACTGAACCTCTTCTCCTTGAGAAGAACTTTTAAAAGCTATCAGACAAAAAACATGTAATGGTCTGGGGGTTGTGGGGTTGAAGGGAGGGCAATACAAAGTGCCAGCATATCATCTGTGGCAGACATAGCCAGCCTCAATCTCATTTTCTCTTGCTACCTCCCACGACAGAGGCTGGAGAGCCAGAGTCACTGTCCCAGCCTCCCCTGTAGATAAGGACTGACAGTTCTGACCAATGAGATAAAAGAAAAAGGCTGTCTGGGAAAGCTTTAGAACACCTGTTCAAAGAGAAAGATACAGCTAACATTACCCCTTGCCTTTCGTCCTGCTGTGAATACAGATGAGATGACTCGAGCTGACTGCTGCAGCCATCTTAAGACCACAAAGCAAAAGCCTTGGCTCTTGATTTATCATGAAGCAGGTAAGTTAAACCAACTCCAGCAACTACTTACCTCCAAATTTCCCAAAATGTGAGCAAAATAAATCCCAAATTGTTTAAGCCACTATAAGTCAGGTTTTCTGTCACTTGGAGCCCAAAGCATTTCTAATTGATACATCTTAGGAGGAAGGATTTTTTAAAAAAAGAAAATATAAACATACCAAAAAAATAAATAAAAGAACCTACTGAGACACTTAGTTCCCTCAAGGGGAAAAAAACAGCACAGCTATGCATCAGTGCTCTCAGTCCCAGAATAAAGTAAGCATCTGAGTAATCATCAAATAGAACTTCCATAACTAAATGCCCTATTCTCCACTTAACACATGGAGAAGCTCACAAATCAAGCAATGAAGCAAAAGCAAATAATTTGGTAAAATAGTGAGGTAGAAAGACACAGAAACAGAAATCAGTGATCTCTATTCTAATAGTCTTTCTCCTACTACGAGACTAGTTTGAAGTTTCATCATGTCTAAAATGTGTGTGACATTCAAGCTGTTATGAGAGAAAGGTCATAACTCCAAAGTAATAGATATTCTGCAGGAAGAGTTGCTAATGCGTTTTAGTATGTATATCATTCCTTCCCACAAGATAAGAAATCCATAAAAACAGTTACATACTTTTTAATACCTAAGAAATGCATTATCCATTTTATTATCCATTATTTTATAGAACACATCATTTCTGAAACAATATGGTATATGGACACTTGAATTCCCAGAATGAATATATTAAACATTTAAGAGAGAAAGTTAGTACAGTGACTTGAACTTTTAAACAAATATTTAACATATATCAGTTTCAAGAATTGAAAATGTTTAGAAAAAGAAAGGAAAATATGTTTTATTCCAACATAAAATTTATTTTTTGAAAACTATGCAGATGTCAGCTCATTTGCCATGAACGACTGTGCCTCACGTTAGAAAGAAGGCAGTAACCACATAATTCTAAGTGAATAAATTGTGACAGCCAAATCACAGTATGAAAACAACACAAGTAGGATATTCATGGATCATTGTCTTCCCCATTCCCTACCTCGTCAGACATCAAGGTAGCAATGGCTCTGCCAATCTCATGGTAGGACTTGGCTTTCCCCTTAGGACCTAAGAGAATGAACAAGAACCTAACGGAAGAGGAAAGAAGCAAAGGCTATAAAACACAATTCATCAAAGTCAATATACATAAAACTGTTTATCCTAGTTCATAAAAAGGCTAGGTCTAGAATCCATCTTTAAAACAAAGGTAACAGTCTTGGTGATATGAAAGATACTCTTGCACACTATCATGAAACACAAATCATTGTTCAGTTTATTTGGAAGCAAAGGAGAATTTAGCATGGAAACCTGAGAAGCTTCTTCACTGAGAAGGAAAGTTTCACTTTATGAGTCACTCAATCTTTCTTTACTAAATTTTCTCCTCTCTCCATTTCTACTGACTTTCAGAATCTTTGGAGAAAACTTATTAAGCACAATAACTAGAAAGACTTAGTACATCTTCAGATTTCTCTGACTTTCCCTTACCCAATATGGGCAGTGACAAATGATCCTCTCCATACTTCTAAGAAATGTTTCTACTCAGAAGTGCCTGGGAGTCAGCAAAAACCAAGTCCTCTACAAGTAAGCCTCACACTGACAGCCAAAGTAAAGAAAGAGAAATACGAGAGAAATTCAAAATAAAGCATCATTCACAGACAGTTAAAAGTCTTCTTGTGTATGTCCTCATTTTCCTTTCCAAACTTGTTTTCTTGATAATGCATAAGCATTGCTCCACAGTAAGTAGGTCCTGAAACTTGCAATAATGAATTTCTCCCCATTTAGGTTCACCTCTTATCATGTTGGAAGGAATCCCTCACTGGTCACAGGGAAAACGTGCATGTCTCAACTGAGGAGAAGGAAACCTGCTAACTAAATGAATAAGAAGAAAATATACAAAAGGCACCAGATAAATCCCTGCCTTGCTTATGACCATATCTTACCTAATGTGGAGATAGTGAGAACAATAAAAATGACCACATCATATATTTGCACAGCTTTTTAGAGCTTGCCAAACATTTCACATTTATCACCTCATTTAAACTCCATACAACCCTTTGCAGTAAGGGCAGGTATCCCATTCTCATTTAGTGATGAAGAAATTGAGGCTCAAGAAGGTTAACGGATGAGCCCCCAAACTGTGCCTGGTAAATGACAGAGAGCAGATAGGCCTTCTTACCTCCTCTTCTTTACAGCACACAATTCTACCTAATATTACCTGCCCAACCTATACAATATACAACAGAGTTGTGATTCAATAGAGAAAAGCTATCCAACAATGACTTCCATAGGTCTCCCTGGGAAAAGATGTTGTGGATACTTAGCTGAGGACAAGAAATCTTAGGTAAGATTTTATAGGCCTAGGAACAGCTTAGGACTTTCTTAGTAAAATTTATTTTTTACTTATTTATTTATATACCTCACTTTAAATAAAAAAGGATTGACAGCAAGTACTCTTCAAAGTGTTAGAGTCTGTTCCAAAAGGCCCTTGAATAAATAATTCCTTTATTTTTTCATCGTAAAATTCAATCCAAAGGGGAAAGAAAAAAGAAACAAATTAAGAATGTAAGAAGGTATCCAAAAGTTTGACTACTCAGACTTTACACCAGAAGAACCATAAAACCATTCAGTATTTGCTTAGAAACCAGTTCTGGAGTGGGGCGGCACCCTCACTTTCAAGTGTTATCACAGTAGATGAAATAGCAAAGCAATCAGCAGGCATGAAAGTCTGTCCAGGTATGAAGGAAGTCATTATTAGAATTGGACTTTACATCTAACAGCAAAGTTCCATTGATACTAGAACTTTTCTTCCTTTGAAGATGGACCTAAATTATACACCACTACATATAGTATTACAAAGTACTTCTTTATGACAGTAAAATGTATTTTTCCAAAGGGACTGATCACATATTTGAGTGCAACACAGGCAAAAAATATTTAACCACTAAAGCAAAATACAAATCCCATTGAGAAACACCTATAGCTCTGGCCACATTTCCCAATTCTATTGGCCTGGCTACCAATGGCCAGCTGCCAGGCAGGGCAATAAGGGCATAGTTTTAGGCATAAGGGGACAGATACAGTGCAGAAAGAGAAAATATTAACACCTGGATCCTTTACTTAATATATTTTGAAATAATGGGTTTCCTTTGCCTGCCATTTTTTATTATTTCAGTGTATCTAAATATTAGCTTTTAGTAATACATAGTATCTAAAACATCTCCAGAACCACTCTGTGCCTCTTCCTACCTCTCCCTAGTATCCCCAACATGATTATAGTTTACAAATACACATTATGAAAACACACATTTATCAACTGACACATGAGTTCATTATGAGGGTGACGATATGGCAACAAAGCCAAAGTACTGTCTTGTTAGAAAGTGAGTAAAATACTCCCAGTAATTAATAGTCCTCAAATATAAACTTTGGTAGACAATGGGTAACTATTCCAAGAGCTGATAGAGTAATGAATCTCTCAGTTAAATCCTGTGAGATGAGGGCATACATTTTCTATAAATATTTACTCTGGTCTCTGCTAAATAGTACCAGAGAATGAATGGAAGTAGCAGACCAATGATGCCTATAACATATATCATAGCAATAAACCCAGTATATGAGAATAATATTGTTTCAGTAACCTAAATATAAAGGCACAATTCCTCTTTCCAGGGTAATGTAATTTTTATTTAAAAAGCCATATACATATTCTTTAATGGAAAATCATCAAGTGCCAAATAGAAATAACATGTTACATAGTTAAAATTTTCACATGGCACCAGTCAGGAACCATTCAGTAAATCCACCTCTTTAAAATGATATAGAAATGAAATCTAGCCATCTGTAACTAGCAGGAAACACCATCTCAAGTCGAATTTCATCTGTAGGAACAGAGACCCTTAAGAAGACTCTAATTTGGACTGTATTGTTGAAACAAGGATGTGAGATCTGGGAAAACTAACAACACAGACAACTCATCAAGTTGAAGTTCCCTCTGTCTGAAACATGTTCTCTCCCCTTTAACCCTCAAAGAAGCAAAAGCTGTTACAACTTTTATGATAGAAGTACATCTTGCCGAACTCAGCTTTTATAATGTACTGAAAACTCCTTTCACAACCAAAGCTGTTTTTTGTCAATGGACAGATGTTATTTTTAACCAGAAGCTTTTTTCTTTATTAACAAATAATAGTAAACATACATTTGTGTGGCTGGAAGAACACATCCCATGTTGACAGCTCAGAGAAAAAATTAATTTATGTTACTGAGTTCTTTTTATTTGCTCATAATAGAAATAAGTCATAGTTAGAATTTTTAATAGTGCCTAGTTGTCTCGAGAATCTTCATGGGGCCCTTGTACCCTTGTGCACTTTTTCATTTAACTAATTATGCCTGGGGAGGATGCCTCTAGCATTCTCAACAACAAAAATTACTACCAGATGATCTGTGTCCGGAACCAATGGACTACACTCACATTCACAAAATAATTATAGGCAGAAACAGAGCATAATATCAGAAAAAGAGCCAGTCTTCCTAAACCACTCAATCTTTTCAGAAAGGATGTGCACCCCCCTCCTTCCTGATATATCACAGCTATTTCTAGAATAAACTCAGCATGTACCAATCCTTTAGTCCCTTCTCTCAAAATAACAGTGAAGCAAATAACCCATTATTCATATTTAGCAGCTCTGGAAAATGTGGCTAAACTGTAGCTTCCACAATAGATTCATGAGGACCACAAACCCATCATAATCGACCACATTACATATGGAAAACAGCAGTTAGCAACTGGATTGTCAGACAAGACAAAACTGAACTAGCAGGACGTCCATCCCAACCCCTCTAATAGGTTTTTTTTTTTATGGTTTAGACAATTAAAGACAAGCTACTTCTTTTAGGCAAATAATTATTAACATAAGATGTATATTAATTTACAGCGAGACTAAAAGGATAAATATTCTAATTTTTTAGAAGGCTAGAGCTCACTGAATAACTATTTGCCTTAGATGTGCAAATCAAGGTCAGAAAAGGACAACTGATCAGGGACTTTCATTATTCTTCATGGGAAAACCCTAAAGTATTTTATTCTAATCCATTCTAGATATCTCTTTAGACTCTCCCTCTCAGTCTGGCCCCAGAGGCAGGAATCTGCAGTTCTATTTCTAGCACTGACAGCGAATCTTCCCTGTGCCTCCATCTCTCAACTACAAAATGGGAATAATATTTATCCCCTACATAGCTCATAAATATGAGTGAGTGGTGGCCTCTATGAACAGATATAAGATGACAGCAAGCAAAGTGTCTGCAAGATGGTAGGAAAATCTTAGGTGTATCCTACCAAGTAACGAAAGATCAAAGGACTGAGTTTATGTGCTTTCCCACGAATAGCAAGAAGATAACATCCACCCAGTTGGTAGTGGTCCAGCTGCAAGCAGAAAGCTAAACTAGATCCACCAACTAACAGAGTAAATAGAGAAATGTGTAAACCAACAGAAGGGGAGCTGCCAGAGCTGCACTTCCTAAAACATGCATGGTAGCAATACTGTTTATTATAAATAGTAATAACAATAAGCATAAGAGCAAAACTATCCTCCACCTTTAAAAGAAAAATGACCATCACACGATGTGTATAAAAACAGACTTGTCAGGTCTCCCTGCAGTACAACAGGGTAGCATGCACGTTACAGCACATCACTAAGTGCAGAGGCAGCCCTTCACAACGACTCCACATTCCTTGTGGGATTTCCTTTATTGGATTTCACAGGATGCAGCCATTGTAAATGGCCCCACATTACTCATACACAGAAAGCTAATGAGACTCCCTACTCAGTGATTACAGCTTGCACTAGTTCGGAAGACAGCAAATGGATAAAACTATTTCCTGGAAAAATGTTAACATGCTAGGATATATCGCTCAGATTATTGCCCTGAAATAGTTTTATTACATTATTGAATTACATTCTCTTGAATTGCTGGGCTCCTTTTGTTAATTCAAATGATGCTGTATTTCACCTCTCGACTAGCACCACCCTCCAGAACAGAGAAAAAGAATGAGCCAGACAGGAGCAGATGATAAGAGGAACACAAAAATGGTCATGATTGGAAACTCAATGAACTCATATTATTGTTAAATAAAAAGCCTTTTAAAATATTTTTTATTTGTGGCTTCCCAAGAAAAATAACAATAAAAATGAGAAAGCAAAAGCAACTTAACGTGTCTTGGCATGTTTTTTTCCTTCAAGCCCCAGTAAAATTAGTCCAAAGAGACATAAATAAAACCATAGGGGCACACGAGCTGGACTTCAGCCATGATCTGAGTCAGCCAGCTGTTCGCCAGGTGATGGCTCAGATAGAACTGCAAGGCTCTGCTGGAATGTTTTCAAGCAGAAAGCTAAGTTACAGAAAACACAAATCACGATAATCCCATTAACTGCATAAGCTATGATCATCTCTTTTCCTCTGCTATTTGTCCAATCACTGCTCCAAGACTTGCTCCTAGTTTAAGTGTCTAAGAAGTATAAAAACGTGGGGAAAAAACACCTGTATGATCAGAAAGAGTGGCCTGTGATCTATGAATTGGGAGGCCACAAGGAAATCTTCTAATTTTCCTCTAAGTTGGCTCAAAAACCATCTTGAGCCCCTGGTCACGGCCAGGTAACCATGCTCAGACCATCTGAGATCACTGAGGGGGAGTCATAGCTCTGCATGCTCAGCCAGGGAAAGCTAAAGAAGGGAAAAGTCACCTTTGCTGACTCTGAGACTCACAGAAAGCACAACCCCTCCCCCCGAGAAAGTTCCTGTTCATATGATAATTTTCTGATGTTAACTTGAAGATCACAAGCTTCTCTTTAAACTCTTCTTCATCACAAGTTTAAGTGAAGCATTAACTTCTATTCACCTATCACACTCGGTAAGTCAAGTTTCCTAACTTCACTGAGTTCAGTTTGAGAGAGAGATAAAGAAGATGACTTCCAAGGTACTGTGCAGTGCAATGAGGACATGAATGTAATAACAGTAATATGCTTCCTGTTAAAATAAAAATTTATGTGACATAACACATAACAGTAAAGTGAGCAAATTTAAGTGTACAGATTTAATGATTTTTTATGTGTGTGTATATATATGTGTATACATATATACACATATTATGCACCCACTACCAATTTTCTGATATACAGAGCAAAGGAAAGCAACTCTGACCTCTGAATCATTTACCATCTGTATGATCTTGGACAAGTTAAACTCTCAGACTCAGTTTCTTTATCTGTAAAATCCAAATACCTATAATTTGTCTTTAAAATATTGTGAGGATTAAATAGACTAATCTGTAAGAATAAACTAGTACATTACTCAATAAATTATCATAATGGTTTTTATTATTATACTATGTAAGTGCCAAGTAATTTGATAGCATAAAAGTCAGACTAAACCATATTTCAGATTAAACCTCTGTGGATGTATCCTCATTCTATTGATTCTGTAGCCTGAGGGAGAGGAGATTTCCCTGTGAGTGACCACATTGGAGATCCAAGCAGGTCAGGGAGCAGCTTACCTTGTGGGTACAGGGACCTCAGTCAGGGCACCCAGCATGACAGCCTGCTGTAGCCGAACAAAGGCAATGAAAGGAGTATCCAAGAAGTCAACCTCCCCAACAAGCACATTGGAAGCTTCTGCATCACGTGGCAGTTTTTTCATGAACTTATTCTTCAGCTGTATGGGAAGAGCCAAGAAAACACAACTTATCTCCAGAGATGGGAACAAGCAGAGACACTCCATATATCACCCAAAGAAATTCCTTTATATGAGTCTATATACAACAGGCCCTAGCTAGCCATTTTTCTAGAATGTTTGACCATTCTATTATAATAAACATTTCTCTGTACTTTGGTTTCAAAAATATTTAGAGTGTAATCACAGGTTTACACATAAAACAGTGTAGTACAACTCCATTCATTTATTTATTCCCTCACTCAGTATATATGTGTTGAGTCCATGGTGAGCCAGACACAAATATAAGCCGTAGAGATACAGGGATGGATCGACTGACTACATGACCTCCTTGCACTCATCTTCCAGCAGGGGTGAAATAAAATATAATTTAAAGTAGTGATAAGTGCTAAGAAGGGAAAATAAAACAGGTAAGAGGGTACTACATTAGACAGGGTGGTCAGGAAAGACCTCTGAAGAAATACATTTTACATTGGAGTGACAGGACAAACTATGCAAAAATCTGGGCAAAGAACATTCTAGGCAGAGAACAGCAAGTGCAAAGCCTCTGAGACACGAAGGAGCTTGGCAGTCAGAGGAATAGGAAGAAGGCGAGTATGGTGAGAGATGAAGTAACAAAGGAGAGAAAATAGCAGCAAATGAAGCTGTATAGATAAGGAGGGACCAATTTGGGATGTTTTACGTGAGACTTTCCTACTAAAAGTCCAAGTGGAAAGGTGGAGTAGGAAGACATAAATTTAGGAGCTATCACCATGTGAACAGTATTTAAGACCATGAGAAAAGATGACACAACCTTGGGTGTAAGTGTAGAAAGAGAAGAGGGATAAGTTCTGAACACTGGGCCACTCCACCCTTTATAGGAATGAGAGGAGATATGGGCAGAGGACACTGAGAAGAGCCACCAGTGAGGTAGGAGGAAAGCCAGGACTTCACCCAAGAGTCAAGTGAAGAAAGGGCTGAATAAGGAGAGTGAATCTCCTGAGTCAAAGGCAGCTGAAAGTTCAAATAAAGTAAGAACCAAGAATGGACCAATGAATTTTGCAAGATGGAAGTTCTGGGTGATCTTGGCAAGAGCTGTTAGAGTAGACACCAGAGTACCCGGTAAGAAAGGAGACGTGAAGAAATGGAGACAGGGTGTAGAGATAATTATTATGACAAACGTTGCTACCAAGAAAAGCCAAGCAATGGGGATGTAGGTGGAGGAAGGCATAAAATAGGGGATTTTTTTTTAAGGGGAAATATGATAACACTGCAGAAGGTTAATGAGAATGATCTAGTAGAGACAGATTATTGCTGCAGGAGAGGTAATGGATAACTGCACAAGCAGCTCAAGCAACTTTGAATTATTGAGAAGAGACAAGATCCTCACCCAAGCTAGGGGGGTTGGCTTCACACAGAAACACAGAGAGCCTATCAATCATAACTAGGGAAGGCAGACCATGTGGGCACACTTGGGGGTGATCTGGGAGATTTGCTGAGATGAAGATGAGGGCTTCTGAGGACTCATATTTTTGCAGTGAAATACAAGTGAGCTGCTGGTGAGGAGGAGGAAGAGGGAGGTATGTGGGAGTTTGAGGAGAGAGGTAAAGGTATAAAGTGGTTTTATTGGATAGTGAAGGTTGCTTAACACAGTCACTTTGAAAGTTTAACATGTAGGTGTTATTCTTTCCTTTCCCCTCGGTCCCCAGCTCCCACTTGGAACAGGATTGTTCAATCATCCTTCAGTGAGTGGGAAATGCCTCTGACAGTTCAAGGAAAACACTTCAACAATCGTGGACGGATGGAGATAAGAATTTTGCAGGACCATATGAAAGGCACAGACTTCTGATGTATACCCATCATCCAATATAAATGTCTCCCCCTTCAAGTGAAAAGTTACCAGTGACCTTCATATATTTTGCCACAGATTACTGCTGAGATGGGAAGTGGCAGGCACAGCCCAATTTTCCCTGTTAATAAACAGGTTATAGCAACATTTTATTTTCAATTTCCTTTTTAAGAACTCTTAATTAGGGAAAATAGGTGACATAAGAACTGATCCCTAAAGCTCCATCAACCTCAGTAGCATTTTTATAGGGATTTTTTCTTTAATTTATTACTTCATATAAGAAGAAAGCTGTGAGGCAAAAAACAATGACATTGGGGTTAATAATTTCATGGAAACCAAAAAAACAAAAAAAAGCAAAGGCAAGATACATATTTTTAGATGTTAGGAACATGACCACTTCTAAGCAGTAAAGGAATTTTCCAAAGTTTATACCATTAATCCTCCAAGAAATGCTAATATTAAAAAAAAAAATCTGTTTACATTCTACAGATTTGAAAAGAGCAGCCATGGGAAAGATTTAAAAACATCAAATTGCCAAAACTGTTATTATCGCCAAATGAATTGCAGTAATGAATTGTTCTCTATAACACAGAGTAGAGTGTGGGGCATGGCCAAGTGGCCCAAACACATAACAAAACATCACTGCTAGTAACCTTCCTCCAACTCTTTCCAGAGAGAGTTCCCATTACCAACAGTGGACATGACACTCTATACTAATCTGATTTTACTTCCCATTCTCCTCAGCAGACTCTTTGCTCTAGTCAGGCAGGTAATCCGATCATAATCCCCTTCTGTTTGATGTCCTTAGACTCCCACACTCATTACCAAAAACGGTCCTTTCTTCACTTCCACCTTTTCTAAACATCCTTCAGAGCTTTTCTACCGTCTCAGCCCACTTCCTTGGGAACTCCAAAAGCACCCATTTCTGAATCATACTTCTACCAACGCTTAGTCTTTTCCCCAAGTTTCTTGAGGGTTAGAACAGTTTATCCTTCATTGAACTGAACACCTACTTTGTGCATAATTCAGCTGTAATAAGTATTATGAATGGAAGGAATGAACTCTGTAGCACCAAAAATCAGACCAAAAGACCATCAAACGCCCAGGAAAGTTAGAAAGGTTTTAAAGGCTCATCCTAGAACCTACTCTGTCTGGATATGTCACTAAGCAATTATCTGACTCACAAGGCAGAATATCCCATAGTCGATTATGTACCTTTACGAAATGTCTTACTAGTACTATGGTACATTTACTGAGATTCCTGTACCCACATTGGTAAATTGCAGGTCTATTTTTAAGGCCAAAGGAAATAAACTGTATTCTACATGCTCTCAAGAGAAGGAGTTGTAAAGACTAGTCCCTTTAGATCATCATTTCTCAAACTGTGTTTGTGAAATACTAGTATTCTCAGAGAAATTAATAGCTATTCTAAAGTAAAAACGTGTGGTGCCTGAGGTGCCCCAGAACTCAGGCCTTGGATGGCTTTTTTCTCGCTATGCACACTCCCTGGGTGAGCTCATCAAATCTCATGCCTTTTAATACCATCTATATGCTGATGACTCACAAATTTGTATCTTCAGCCAGGACCTCTTCCCTAAACTACAGACCTATAACATCTCCACTTGGATGTCTGCAGGCATTTCAAACTTCACATATCCAAAACTGAGTCTTCTTGATAGCACCCCCAAACAGCCCTTCCTACAGTCTTCCGCTTCTGGCTAATAGTAACTCTGTTCTTCCATTGCTCAGGCCAAAACCTTGCTGTCATCTTCAACATTTCTCTTCCTCTCACACCCCATGTCCATTCTATCAGCAAATCCTGTTGGATCTACATTCAAAGCATATTCAGAATCTGACCATTTCTCACCACCTTCACTGCGACCACCCTGGTCCACATTACAATCAGCTGTCTTCTGGATAATGGCATTGGTCTCCTGGCTGGATTATCTATTTCTGCTCTTGCCCCCAGTCTATGTCACACCTCTGCTCAAAACCCTCTGTTGGCGCCTATTTCACTAAGAGTGAAAGCAATGTCATTAAGATAAGCCACAACCCCCGCACCATTTGGCTCCTCATCAGTTCCCTGACCCTATTCCCTACTGCTCTCTCCCAGTCTTCCGCATGCCTGCCACTCCAGCCTCCATGTCCTCTTTCAAACATGCCAGGCACACTCTTACCTCAGGGCTTTTACTGCCTCTGAATGTAATGTCTGGCTGCCTCTCTCCCTCATTTCCTTTGAATCTTTATTTAAAAGTCACCGTCTCATCAGCGCGTCTTTCCCTGGCCACGTTAGTTAAAATTTCAACCTCCTTCTCCCCACAGATTCTTCTTACTCCTCTTTCCCACTTTATCTTTTTCTTCTTTGTACTCATCACAGTCAAACATGCTATATGTTTTACTTGACTTCTTTATTACCTGCCTCCCCACTAGAATGTAAGTTCCATGAAGGCAGGGATATCTGTCTATTTTATTCAGTGTTGTATTCCTAATGCCTAGAAGAGTGCCTGAGGAGAAAGTTTGAATAAATATTTGTTGAATGAATGAATGGTGGTTATTATTTCTGCTTTTTCCAATAAGCTTTCCTAACTCCTCTCTTAAAGTAGTAGGGTCCGGACATCCACCATGACCCAGGCCATCTAAGTGGAAAAAAGGCCCACATGTGGCCAGTCTTAGTAAACTCCTCCCCTGATAACAGTGATTGGTCCAAAGAATGGATGCGTGACCCAAGCAAGGGCCAAACCCTTTTGGACAATCAATATTTTCATGTGTAAAAATCAATATTCTCCCTTTCATTTGAGCTTGTTCCCCTCCATGTTGAAAGGGCCTGTTACAGGACTGGCCATACTAGGAGAGAATGAGGTCAGCACCCAAAATGAAACAGACAAAAGCAGGAGAGAAAATGGATGAGAAGAGAGATTGCTGAGTCCCCAGGGCCAGGCCCTGAGGTTCTGCAGCTTCTCCATCCTGCAATCTCATCAAGAATTCTTACCACTTACATAAGCCAGAAAATTTTATTTGGGACTTAAATTAATCGGAGGTGATTTCTGTCTACTGCAGAGTCCATATCCTTCACAAAAGTGTACTTGTCAAATAAGTCTGAGGAACATCAATTTAAATAAAATTAAATACTTTTCTATTCTATAGACTATCTCAGAGCCTTGAATATGCCTCTTTGCCCAGAAGATAAATAAGGTATATTATGATATGAAAACATATTTAAAAATGCTGCTTTGGACAGAAATTTTCTCATCTTCCATTTAAATCCACTCTCAATTCCACTTAATTCTCTTCAAACTTGATGGGTGTTTACAATGTTCAAGGCCTGGTAGTAGGCACTGCAGAGAACACACAGACTTTACTCTCCTGAAGTTGACAGTCCAATGAAGAGAAGCAAATACACAAGTAGCTATAATGAAAAAAGAAACATAAATACTATATGAAAGGTATATCGTTCAATGGGAGGTCACAAAATGCAGCAATCACACTTGGCAACAGAGTTCAAGGAAGGCTCTTCTTTGAATCTAAGTTTAAAGATGTCTCTCATAAAGGTGGGCTCATCAAATCCTGATTCACATATGTTATCTTTTCCCAGTGTTCTAGTAATATCTGATAAATGAAAAAGTAATGACTGAAGTATGAAAAGCAATTCTGGGCTTATACAATAAAATACTACATAAAATACTAAGAAAAAACTGTAAACATTAAACAAAAAGGTGAAGAATAACTGGGGATTACAAAGCACAATAAAAGATAACGAAAGCGAGAACAGAATCTAGGGTTTTTAAATCCGTTTGAAAATCACCCAATAAACTCATCTGGATCGAATTCCAAAGATATAGTTTGACATTCCTTTCTTATAGATCATTAGTTGCTTCTCCAAGGGGTACTCAGCCTGAATCTTATGCAGGGTCAACTACAAGAACACACACAGTGAATAAGGATTCCTTTAGCCAACCTTGATTTCAAGGAAATGGATTTCAAATGGCTGCCATGTGGGGCTACAATTAGTAAAAGATACTTTGACTAGCTCAGTGATTTTGCGCCATTTTTGTCTTTACCATGTAACATCACCAACTCTGAATCCAGATGTGTACATTTCAGGTTCCTTTTACACTAGCCTGTATTCTTTCTTCCAGAGTAAGGTCTTGTTATAATTACTCAGAAATACATGGCTTGCCCTCTGCCATAAATGCTTACTCTTAAACAATTTCTTAACTTTCCTTTCTTTCTGAGTGGTTTTCTAACAACCCAGTGATCACAGTATTAGCATACTGAGAAACTAGAGACTATAAAAGGATAAAACAAAGCAAGTGGGCTGATTATAAAAGAAATAGCTTACTTGGGATGATAGCTCTGTGTGATGATGGGAAAGTTACTCACACACAAGTGATATGCATCATACACAGCTAATTAAAAAAATCAATCCTCCATATTCCACTCGGGTCTTAGCTTCTCCAGCTTTCTTCTATGAAAGCAGCCAGCATGTTTTAGGTTTTCTATATGGAGCCTATCACAATTTAACTGCTAATCTATATTAATTGACTTGGATAATCATTTGATTAATAGTATGCCCTCCTAGTCTCCTTACCATCACTTTCAGACCTACAGCATCACATGGCAAGTAGGTCCAGGCTACCATATTACTCCTCAGTCACTAGGCAGGTATTTAAACCCTAATTCCTTTTCTCTGCCATTTTTAGCACACATTAAAATAAGCGTAATAAAATGTCATTTATACCCAGGAGTACTTATGGTTTGCTATTTGAATCTGATTAAATAGAAGAAGATTCTATTGGCTGTTTAATGTCCTTAATAAAAGTGATATTTTAAAAATCATCTAAACTTGAGTATACTTTCCCATTATTTTTAGAAAGCTTACACCTACTACTACCCCATTCCATAAATTTTCTTTTCCTCTCTAGGAAAATGATTTAATCTTCCAATCTGTACTTACTCCCAGTTCACCCTGCCTAATGCCTCATGTCCACATGCTAACATCCACCTGTTTTCCTAGGCAAAGAGCTTATTCCTGGCTTTCTTACTGGTGTTCTTTCCTCTCTTCTTTTCTTCTTCTTGGCTTATATTCCCTTCTTCCTGCTGATTTTCCCCCTTCCATTCTCTTTGGAAATTGCCAGCTCATATTCTTTCCCAAACAAACTTATTTGGTAAGCTCAAAATCAGTCTGGGTCACCCTAGGCGAGGTTCATCCACTGCAAAGCTATCTGTATTAGCAGTAAATAGGGTCCCCATACCTATCAGTTTGCTTACAACAGTCCCAGTTTACCTCATTGTCCTGGTGTAATTATTAATAATACCTTCTTTCATTCTCAAAAGTGTCTTGGGCTAAGAAAAAAATTATATGGTCACTCTACATTTTAACCTCACTGAGGTTGACTCTTGAGCAGTACATAAGATACAGCATTGGAAAATCATTACATGCTATGGAGCCTTAAGGTTCAAGGAACTCAAAAGTATGACGGAAAGCCTAGGTCAAATAGCATCTCAGTAAATTACTTACGCTCTCTGAGAATGAATTTACTAAATGCAAACAATAATATTAACTGTTAGGGTAGGTAAAAAAAGAGACCTCTCACTCACCATGTTTTTGCTCTGCCCACTCCCTTTCTATACACTTCAAAAAAAAGTGGCCAATTTGACGGATCAGTGTTTGACAAATTCATTGGGACTTTTTTCCTAATAGGAGGGTTATAGTTCCATAAAGACAAGAAGCAAGCTGTTTTCTCTTACAGTAAGACAAGCGAATGAAAGAGAGAGTTGACATCTTCATCCATGTGGTTAGATAAACAGACTAAGAGTCTGTTTCATAGGATCATTTGTATTTCTCTATCATAATACACATCTCTAAGTCTATGAATCCAAGGATTTAGATTCTTTGTGGGTAGTCATAGGCCTGGATCTGTGTACTTAGTGAACTAGATATTTCTATTTAAAAAATGTGTCTAAGAAGAGACTTCATTTCCAGCTATGGTGAACTATCTTGCATCACAGCATCCCTTCCAGCAAGAAAAACAGAAAAGCTGGCTTTCTGTAATCTATTGAAAGGCATCAGAAAGTTACGATGACATTAAGAACTTGAGGAACTAATATCTCTGATAGAAGGAAACTACATAGAGGTGAGGCTAAACCTAGCTCTGATTGTCTTCTAAAGGCATCTGATGATTCCTAAGCAGCTGCAGAGATTCAGAAATTTGGCAGAGCCTTCAGCAGTCTCAAAGTAATGGGTAAACATGCCAGACATTCAGTTGGGACCCCTAAAGAACAAGACCCAAGGCATAACAGCAAACCAGTAATAGACCAATCCACACAGAGACTGAAACCCAACTTCCAATCAGCTCAATTCCAGACTGAATATTAAGGTGACCTACCCCTCACCTAAATGTTAGCCAAAAGCAAGAGAAATAGTTTCTGAAGAAAGAGCATCATCTGGAGTACCAAATTATCTCCACTATGTATATATTATATCTGACATTCAATCAGAAATTACTAGGCATACTAGCAAACAAGATCAAATGACTGGAATCCAAGAGAAAAAAAATAGAAATTAGAAAAAAACTTGAAGTAGAATTGCACATTGTAGTTATCAGACATAAACATTAACAAAACTTAATAATACTTTTTATATATTTATTACAAGACAGAGAATTCCAGTGGAATCTACTTTAAAAACAAAATAATGGTCCTAGAGATTAAAATGTGTATGACTGACTTGTTAGAGTCAATATTACTTGTAATATGAAAATATGATATATCAAAATTTGTTTAATGCAGTTAAACATATGCACTGAGTAAAATTCATGGCCTTAAATGCAAATATTACAAAAGAAGAAAAGCTAAAGTTTGATGACCTAAATATATATCTCAAGAAGTAAGAATAAAATAGCAAATGAAAGCCAAAGAAAATACAAAGAATGAAATAATAAAAATAAGAGAAGAAATAATGACATAGAAAACAAATACACAATGCTGGTCATGTTCAACTTCATAATCTGAGTGACAATTATACAGCTGTGTTCACATTGTAAAAAATCAGCAGGTAGGTTTATGATTATTTAATAATCATATATAAGTCACATATATCATGTATATAAATCATATGTACGTGTGTTCTACTTTGATAAAACAATTATACTGTAATGAGTTTCTTAATACAGTGTTATTTTATTGCAAATCTGACTTACATGTAGTTCTCCCTTGGCAGAAAATATTTAAAGGAAATAAAGGACAGTGAAAAACTGAAACCATATTCCAAAGCCCTAATTCACACTTTAAAGGCTTTTGTAAAGATTAGAAGAGATAAGAGGTAAAATGCCCAGAAAGATACAAAAAAATGTGGGGCTCACTCTTCCCCACTCCTTTTTAGTGTCTCCAACATGGAGAGTAACCCTCCCTACTTCCTTCTCTCTTCCTACAGTGCATTTCAAGGAGATCACCTGAATGGGCTACGTCTGAGATGATTTATCCCTGCCTTTATCTTCCAGTGTCATACAAACCCTAATATTCCACTACTCAACACAAATATAACAGAGCCTAATCAAGTATACTTTCCTCAGGCTAAAATTAGTCTCCAACGAGGCGAGATGAAGAAGCAGGGCATCAAAAGCAGCCTTGTGAAAACTAATCACTGGGGTAATTTTGAAATAGATTTGACCCACCAAGAACTATGTATATCTATTTGGAACAGACCTACAGTCTTGAACTCTGCAAATCCCAGAGTATGATGGCTGGAGACCAGTGCATTGCCTACAGTTGGCTTCTGTGGTTAACTGAAGGTTGTCCCTATTGCCCATCCTCCCCTGACTTTCCAGCAGCTCTCTCATCCCACCCACATCCAAGGAAGAAGAAGGCTGATCTGAACTAATCAGATTCTAAGTCAATGAGCCTTTACCAGCTTTTTCTTAGGTACAGGGAATAGTTCTTCTCACTGAAAGTTCTGTTCTGGCCTTTCTTTGCAGTAGGGGTTCCAGTACAAAGAGCAAGGCTACTCTTAAGATCCAAGTACAAGGAGCCTGCTTTGCCTCTAGGCTCTTTATGGCTACCAAGGAGGCAGAAGGCTCTGCCTAGTTCACCAGGGCTCTGCTTTGGGGTTTGCAGCCAAAGCCTCAGCCAGTAATCACGGGTTCCTCAGCCTTTGTTTCTATGTACACATTTCCCCTGATGATCTTCTAGAGAGAATGCTGGCCTAAGGACAGAATTTGGGTGTTCCTGAATAGCGTGAACAAACACCATCCTAAACAGCCCAGCATTCCATTCCTAACTCACTTCTTTACCATAAATTGTATGGTTGCCCAACTAGAAAACGGGAGAAGAAGGAAAAAGATAAGAATAATTGTTTTAAAAGTTTAACCAGGTATTGCTTTTTATTCCAAGACCACATAACAATTATTATCTTAAATTTTTTCTGTTAAATGAGGGTATTCTTTACTCATCCCTTCAGTTAATTTGTGAGATAGGACTTTTTTGGTGTGACAGAACTACTGGAATAATTACTGCAAACATTTTGTATTTTGTTTTTAACGGAAGCTCTGATTACCCTTTAGGTTATCTTCAAGCTGTGATTTAGAAGACTATTTCCAATAGCTAAATTTAAATACCATTGGCCCAATGTCTAAGAGGCCTAAAAAGAGGAGCTATTGCTTGATTGCCTACAGAATCCAAATTTAGACAATCACTTATAATGTTATTAGTACTGGACATTTATGATGTGGTCTGAGATTTCCAGAGTGAATAAAATACGAAAGAGTGCAGACAGTCATTAAATAAGACAAGACACCAAAAGGCTCTGTGGCTACACATTTTTACTTTTTGAACACTCTTCTACTTTCTTTTGTTCCATTTTTAAAAAACACAAAATGAAAACAGTCCCCTGAGGGTGAAAATCTGATTTTCTAATTTTTCCTTCCAAATATAGACATCTCACCACCATTAATGCAAACGATCTGCAAAGCAGCGCATTTACAAATGGCTGTTAAACTAAATATAACATTAAGTACAATCCATCAGTTCTGATTTCCTAAACAGGACAAAATTTCAAGTACTGCCCTAGTTTAAAAATCAACTTGTCAAAATCTCTAGTCACATTTTCTTATGTCTTATATCATTAAAAAGATAATATTGTCAATATGTTTATAGCTATTTACAGTTTTTCAAAGACTTTCACATATATTATTTTACTTGACTTCTTACAGCAAGCCTATGAGAAATGTACTATTACGCCCTTATACAGATGAAGTAAACTAAGGTTCAGAACGTTTAAGAGACTTCACCAAACCCATACGCTAAATGGCCAAGCCAGGAGGTGAACTCTAACTTAATCATCTCTCCACTTCACTATACTGTGAAATCCTTATATTTCTGACGAATGCATTTTACTACCTACAGTTTAGAAAATACTGTCCCAAAACCTCTGAACCTTTTATATAGCAAACTTTTGTTAAGCATGTACAATCGTTCAGCCTCTATACAGACAACCATTAAGAATCGTGGGCCTGGCCCCATGGCTGAATAGGTATTAAAGTTCCTCATGCTCCGCTTTGACGGCCCTGGTTCGCAGGTTCAGATCCCAGGCACGGACCTGCTCCACTCATCAGCCATGCTGTGGAGGCATCCCACATACAAAAAATATAGGAAGACTGGCACAGATGTTAGCTCAGGGCTAATCTTCCTCAAGCAAAAAAAAAATAGTCATGAACACATTTTGAAGTATTTAACAGGATTTAATTACATAAAATAAAATGGGTCAGAGAGAGAGAAAACAGAAAACCCGAATAAAGAGAAGAGCAGTTTAAAAAGGGTTTAAAAAAAATCAAGATCCTGCAGACTTTAGCTGCTACTGGAGATAGATAATGTTTTTAAAAGTCCTTTTTCCCCTTTCATTGTGTCATGAACTCCACCATATGTAAAGACAGGTCACCTGCTCCAGGCATCAAGGAAGGAGAGTCGAGATACTTACTCATCTATCTGGTAGGAAACACCCTCTACCAGGATGCCCCTTAGAAGCTAACTACAACTAAGGCCTCCAACTCTAGCCAAGAATTACAGGGAGGGTCAGCCTGACCCTGACTGCTCAGCTTTCCCTGACTTTGTTCTACCACAGGACCCTAGATTATTCTTCTGTGATTATCCTTGTCACAACGCATTCATTGATTGACTTGGCTGTGACTCTTATTAGCCTCTAAGTACCTTTAAAAAGGGGTCTAAAGTCCCCTATTAACAAGAAGCCACATATTATTCAACTTTGTTTCCCCAGTGCCTAATAAAGGCACCACTTTACAGTAAATATTCACTAAACGTTTGTTAAATGCATGGAATTCATGTGATCGCACCTGTGTTGTGATGTCCTTAGACTCCGAATAAACACGAGTGAGGACATTGAAGCCTCCAGGAAGGGTGCTCCATTTGGTGGTAGCAAAATTGAGAAAGATCCCTGGTGAGAAGCTAAGAGGCTTTACTGCTTCCAAAACATAGGATTGTAGGTCAATGAAGAATAATTCTATTTTGGGGCTGCTTGGTAGCTACCATTCATCGTTTTTAAAAAATCCCTGCTGATTTTCCTACTTGTCTCCAGGATTTATCAGTGAGATTTCGGAAGGGAGTCCTGCTTTTGGAGAATAGCTACATGTTGAATTCCTTCCAAATTTCAGATATCGAATCTACAATTGGTAAAACTTCACTCTAAAGGCATCATCATTACCAAGAGGTAACAATGTATTTTTAAACTATTAGTAGTAATACTAATAATGATTACTAACATTTTTTAATCAATGGTTCCTGGCCAAGCACCAGACCAGGAACCTGCCACATGGTATCATTAAATTCTCCCCACATTTCTATAAGCAGTTACAACTGTTGTCACTACTCATGAGGAAATGAGATTGAGATATTTCACAACTTGACTAAGATCACTAAATTAGGAAAGGCAGAGAGAGGATTGAAACCAAAGGCCATCTGTCTCCAGAGGCCACGCTTCATCATGCTAAGCTTGGCCACTGTTCTCCAGTTGATTTAAATTCAAGTAGAGAAAAAGAGAATGAGCTTTGGAGTCAGACAGAGCTATAAGCAAATCTCAATTCTTCCTCTTACTGGCTATGAGATCTTACGCAAATTACTTCATTTCTTTAAGCTGAGTTTCCTCATCTGTAAAATGAGGATAATAAGTGACCTCTTCACAGAGTTAAGAGGAATACATGAGATGACATTTGAAAGCATTTAAGCATAGAGCCTAGAAGTAATAGGCCCTTCAATAAATAAATGTGTTAAATGGAGGAATATTATGAGGCCCTGAACCAAGAGAACATCAGTGGAGACAAAATGTTGAAAAATATTTGAGAAAAATTAAAAGGCAGAATATATAGGACTTGCTGAATACCTGGATAAAGGGAGTGAAAGAGAAGGAAGAGTACAGAATGATGCACAACGCTAGAACTGCATTTCTTCAAATGCCCAATGCTCCCTAACATCAGAAACAAATATTTTGCCAATACTGGGGAATAACGGATGCTCGAGTGAAAATCTGGCTGAGCACTAAAAATATCTTTGCCCTAAATTTTCATTTTATCTTATCCTAAGCAACAGTTGCTGAGAAGACCACAGAGTTACTTGTCTTTTGCATTTAGCCCCTTCATCTGTAAAGTCAGGTTGATAATAATACATTACATGTTGTAGATAATATGTAAAAAGCTCCTAGTACAGTGTCTGAAATAGCATATTCAATAAATGGTAACAACAATTATTATCATGTTAGAGTTTTAAAGTAATCCTAGAATAATGGGAAACAGGTGATTGGCAAAATAAAATTTTTCTCTCCCAAAGGAATAAAGTAAAATAAAGTTACAATGGCACCACATTTAATTCAGGTACACAATTCTCTGAACTTTAAATAGAAGTCTCTTTCCCGAGTTTGTATCACGGACTTAAAAATGTAGATTCATCCAGTACAGTAGCTCTCCTGGTAAGTTAATTCTACCAAGTGTATAGACGCATGAGTTTTAAGCTGAGAAGCCTGCAGAGATATCTTCCCCACGGCAAGGCTAAAATATCAGATGAACTGAAGGCTGAGGTGAGCGTGGGTGGTTCAGTGCAGCTATACTGTAAAACAAATATAATTCTTCACAGTAATGGCACCAATTTATCTGCATTCCCTCAGAACAATGCACTTGTCCTTGAACGACTGTGTTTTCGGTAGGGAAAAAAACATGAAGAGATTTATTTCTGACTCTCACCCTACCTATTAATATCTAAAAAGCAGTGTCTGTTTACAGTCTTCCCTTTGCGTCTCCAAAAAGCAAGATCCTAAAGATAGGATTTCTTCGTTCTTTCTGCCCCACCATCTCCAGCTGCCATTGGAAGAGAGAGGTGGCAGAGGGAACAACCAAATGGAGACCAAACAAACACACAAAAATTATCATCGCGGGGTTAGTGACTTCCAGAGAAAATTATAGTTTAAGGGGAAATGTTTCGTGTGCATTCTCTTCTGCACACATCCCAGCCGGGGTAGCTAACAAAAAACACAGACTGCTCTTTTAAAAATAAAAAGTTCAAGGGATGAGAGGTGGGTGGGTGGGAACCATCAGAGGCAACGTAGGCAACCAAGAGTGGAAAGTTAATGGCTTGACAGACACCTATGCAGAATGCTTTTCTTGTGCGGGAACTGAGCAAACACTGCCCACTGCCCCCACCACAAGCTCCACCGCAGTGCAGTCCATGAGCTGGGCAAGTGCTGCCCTTGGCACCATGTGAACCCTGGAGCTGGTGTTTCAGGCTTCACACCTTCTACTTCCCTTTCCTCAACCTCACCTGCAGTTCCCTTTACTCTGAAGGAAAAGGAAAAGGCAGCCTCTTATCAAAGCACAGAGCAGAGGTTCTGAACTTGGGGACCCTGTTAGGGATGCAGGGGGTCAATGGGCACTTTGAAATTATACACAACTTTTTGTGCCTACGCATTTATTGTGCATTTCCCCAGTGAAAGCATCCGTCCTTTCATCACAAACTCAAATGGATCCTTGACGTGGGAAATGCTCAAGAACCACTGCATTAGACAGTCTTTGAAGTGAAAAAGTACATACTGAGGGCCAAAACTGTTACTCTCTGAGGTATGGACCTTTACACAGAGTTCATATGGAAAGATTTTTTTGTCCCAAGGAATGGGAAATTTGCGCTTTCTAAGCACTTAGGGAGGAGATAAACAGAACGCCACAGTGAGAAAAGGAAAGACCACCGCTCCACCCTAGATGCATGTCCCTGGCAAGAACATGTTCCCCAGCTGATTCTCACAGAATTTTGGAACAAGAAGGGACCTCTAAGGGCTCTCCTGAGGCCCAGAGTAGCCAAATAATCATTCAAGGTCACTCGTGGAACAGCAGCATGGGTAGCACAGATGCCCTCCTCTACTTCTGTACCCACCCCACCAGTGGGACAGAAAATAATTAAAAGAGTCGTTCATAAAATACTTTTTTTTAAAGCCATTGAATAGAAGTAGTTAAATGTAGAAGTACTTTCCACTTAGTGTATCAAATGTGGTGACAAAAATCAGCCTGTAAGGGCCGGCCCGCTGGCACAGTGGTTAAGGTCACACAATCCGCTTCTCGGGGGCCTGGGGTTTGCTGGTTAGGATCCCGGGTGCAGACATGGCACCGCTTGGCAAAAGCCATGCTTTGGTGGCGTCCCACCAAAGGCGTCCCACATATAAAGTAGGGGAAGACAGGCATGGATGTTAGCTCAGGGCCAGTATTCCTCAGCAAAAAGAGGAGGATTGGCAGTACTTAGCTCAGGGCTAATCTTCCTCAAAAAAAAAAAAAAATCAGCCTGTAAAACTAACAAGTAGACATAAGTCTTAAGAGCTGTCTGGGTGGGTGCTTTAATATCTGATTACTTGGGGTCTAATAAGAAATGGTCGATAAAATGTCCTTCTGCAGAGAGACTACGGAGGTAAAGCACACCATCTATTGACTTCCAAATGGCTGCTAGCAGTTCTCTGAGAATTCAGTACAATCAGCTGGGAAACATTTACACCAGGTCCTTCCAAGGCTGGGATGTACAAGGGACCATATGGCCCCAGCAGAACACTTCAAACAGGCAGCTGTATAGCTATAATTAAATCTGTAGTAGTCATGCTATTATTTATTTAGCAGATTTTTTTTAACGTACCCTTCACTGAGGTCTCTGAGAACATGCACCAAATTAGAACAATAGAAAATACTGAAGAAGCAGAAAAAGAGAATGGAGGGGGAAGTAAAGTTCTGACACAAAAGCTGGCAACAGCCATACAAAAATTTCCCTGAGAGGTTCTTCACCAGTACCTGGTGGGCTCCGAGCACCAGGAGGTTATGATCACTTTACTGACGTGAATATTGAGCCCGAGGGTCTGTTCACTCCTTTGTTCCGTGGAACACTCCAGTGCTAAAATCTACCTCTTTTTTGAATTTTGAATTTCTGAATCCCCATGCACCACTCATTTGACATTCATCAAATCAGAAAATCTTTAAAGAACTCAAAGACCATCTAGTCCAATTTCCCATCCAACGACTATATTCCTAACCTATAGCCATCTGCTTCTTCTTGAACATCATAGTGAAAGAAAAAGCATTGAACTCAAGAGTTAATTCAACTGTCACCTCTGCCCACTTCCCAGCCCCTGGCAGAATTCATACTCCCTTGTCTGGGCTAAGACATCCACCACCGAACATTGTTTACAGATTTGTCTCACAGCCTATGTAATCAGAACCCCTAAAAGGCAGAGACTGTGTCCTATTCATTTTTGCAGTCCTGATACCTAATACAATGTTTAGTGCAAAGGAGGACTTAGTTAAAGCTTCATAAATAAATTACAAGTAAAGCTCTATTTCCTATCAAATTCATCCTTATATTAAAGAAAAACTGCCTCCACGAAACATGCACCTGCTATCACAAGTTTATGTCTAGAGCAACAGACAGTAATCTATTCTCGACAGATGGCAAGGCAACCTTCATGAGCTTCCTGCCCCTCAGACTCCCATCTCCAGAAGTCATGGATGAGTTACTTCAATTCTTCTTCTTAGGTTAGTGTTCAGGCATCTCACCATCCTAGTCACCATAACCACACCCCCTCAACTGTTTTTGAAAAATAGGTACCTTTGAAAAGGCTAAATCTGATGAAAGTCATAAACTTTCCGACCAAATAAAGTAGAATTTTTCATATTATTCACTTCATGATTTGAATTTACATAATTTACCTTTATTCTTGTCAAATTCTTTATGGTTTCAGCCTGTTAAGATCATTCTCGATCTTAATACGATTATTTAAAATTTAGACAACTAACCTTGTCGATTTTGTGTCCTCTGAGAATCTGATAAGCATGCATTGTGTCTTAATCCATACTGCTAATAAATCTGTTCGGCAGGGCAGTATAAGCTGAAAACTGCCATGGCATAAGAAACTCCTTCCATATTTAAATTAGAGACAAATCCATACACTTTGAGTACAACTGTTCTCTAGCCAAGAACCCTGTGATGGTCACACGGCCCTCAGTTCATCCAAGTGCTTACAACAACATCATCATGGATTCAATGGATGCCTTACTACAATCAAGTGGCCTGCTCAGAAAAGAAAATGTGGTATACAAATATATTTATGCTCTTCTATTCAACATATATAGCAATGATTTAGATCACAGTTTGGCAAACTTTTTCTTTGAAGGGTAAAATTAGGCTTTGCAGGCAACATACAGTTTCTGTCATATGTTCCTTTTTTTAAAAAGACAACTCTGTAAAACTGTAACCACTCTTAGCTTGCCAGCCATACAAAAACAGGCAACCGGCAGGCTATGACCCACGAGCCATAGTTTGCCAGACATCATCTCTTCAACTTTGAAACAAATGGCCTATTGATGAAGACAAGCATTTAACCGAAAATTAAAATAGGCAATTATTTGATGACAGTTGTGGTAGGTGTCAAAGCACAATGTGCGACAAGAGCTTACAAGAGCACGCTCTTACCTAGACTGGTGAGTCATAGGAAACTCGCCTGAAGAGGAGAGATTTACAGAGAGATAGCGGGTGAACACCAGTTGCCTGGGCAGGAGGAGCATTTCAGTCAGAGGATATAGCATGTGCAAAGGGCTCAAGGCAAGGGGGAGAATACCATATTAGTGAGCCTGAAAGAACACTTGTGTGGTCAGAGAAAAGTTGGCATGGGAGAGAACCTTGCAAAATGACTTTGGAGAGGGACATCAGGTAGGATAGTGCAGGACCTTGAAGCCATGCTCAGGATGCTGGGCTCATCACAAAGGCAATGAGTGGCTACCAAACGGTTTTAAGCCATGAGTGACACCCTCTGTACACTCCTTCAATGTGAAGCTTTCTTATATGATCTATATACCCCTGCAGTGCTTTATGAGCTTTTTTTTTCCCTTCTCCTTCTTCTCCCGAAAGCCCCCCAGTACATAGTTTTATATTCTAGCTGTAGGTCCACCTGACTGTACCTTGTGGGATGCCGCCCCAGCGTGGCCCATGCGTGGTGCCATGTCCGCACCCAGGATCTGAAATGGCGAAACCCTGGGCTGCCGAAGTGCAGCGCATGAACTTAACCACTTGGCCATGGGGCCGGCCCCCTTTATCAGCCTTTTACATTCTCAGATTTTAAAATCATAATGGTTTGTATAAATGTAAAAATAATTCTTAACGTACTACTATAGACTGCCTAGTGGCTTGTTACTTTCAGGAAAGAAGAGAAGAAAGAGAAAACTGCCACTACAAAATTTCACCTGTATACGTCTATGGAAACAATTTAATATAGAATCATTCTAAATTAAGATCTATTCTAATAAAAATTCTAAAATTTTTTAAATTGTGGTCTATTTTGCTTTCTCTTGAACCATTCCAACAATTAAAAAGACATTGCTTCGCTTACTTTACTTGTGCCATTTTCCCAACTGCTTTGTTCCATAGTTTATCCTATTCCTCTATTCACAAGGTGGCAGGAGGTGGGGAAAGAGAAGCAATATTTTTTAAGCACCTAATTAATCTGTGCCTGGTATACTTCACATACATTATCTCATTTCATTCCCATAAGAACATGAAAGATAAGTTTTTACCCACTTTTTTTAAGGCTCAGAGACATTAAGTACCTGTTCAAGATCACCCAGCTAGTAAGGAGATAAGCGAGGATTTAACCCAACATCTTCAGGATTATAAAATCCAGGCTTTTCTATGACATCAAGCAAAACAGTTCCTATTATTCAGAAAACTCTGAAAGGACTCTGACTCTTCTATTCCTTTGATTTAAATTCTTGTCTCTTATTCTTTCCACACTGAGACATTCCAAGCTGGGAGTTTAGATCAGGAAGACACAGCTAAAATGAGACAATATAAATATAGCCCATAGTATGGTTTAGACCATGAAGGAAGAGATTAGGAAACATAAATGCATAGAAGCATATAGCCCTACTGTAACAATAGAGAAGGGAGAATCTTTTAAAAGCTATTTTCATTTATTCTTGTATTTTTTATTTCAATAAAACCTGTGTGTTGCACTACTTCAACACATCTTTTAAAAATGAAAAACCATAGAGAATTTTTATAAGTATAATTGGAAACCAAAATGTGACATGAATCCAAGTCTTTCAAAAGAATTAATTGCACTCCACTCCCTTAGCAGGACTTCATTCGGGGAGTTCCACAAAAACATGTGGGCACAGGAACAACCCACCATCATCCAAAGAAAATCTCTTCATGACACATTTTTACAGATGTTTTCATAACGTCCTGATGAAAAAAGTTACTCCATGAGAATGCCTCACTTTGAAAAAGAGTTTCACAACTATTGGGAGTAGTCGCTGCAGTTCTTATTTTTCTAAACAAGATCTTCCTTCCAGAGCGCAGTGTCTGGGGATGGCCTCTAGGAGACCACAATTCAACAAGGCAATAAATTATGCACCTAATTTTCTTCATACAGCCTCAATGTAGAGGCTACTTACTGAAATTTCTGGAATTCCCCTTGCTTATTTCACGGTATCACAATTAAGCTCATATTGAAACAGACTGTATACCTAAGTTTCACTTGCGAAACCATGAGTAATGCAATCAAAGACACCATGAGGAAAGAGAACCATTTCGTCTCTGACCAGAAGGTTTTTCTGAAACAAGTCATACTAAGACACAGCTAGATTTCAACTTGACTTGTTCTTTTTCATTTTCAATAATATACTTGGATCTTTACCATGCTGTCCCAGAAATTTAAACTGTAAGAAAAATGTATAAGTGAAACAGAGTTATAATAATGTATAGAACTAGTAAATTCAATAATAAATCCCATTCAATGATAAATCTTTTCCGAGTTTGATTTGCCTAACTCCTAATTACACACAAAGTGAAGGAGCTCATGCCTAAAAGTAAAATGTTGGATAGTCCATGATTTGAAATGTGCTATGCTTGAGAAAACTTAGTAATACCATTTCATCTTGCAATGGAACATCTTCCTGTGCTGACAGTTGGTTTTTCCAACATGTCCTTGTGATACACTACACTTTGTTTTAAATAAAGAAAAAAAAAAGATTTGATGTTTTCTTTAAACTATGTCAATCAGCCAGTTAACTACATTCACTGAGCTTTCATTATGAGAAAAATGTGTAAATGGATTTTAACAAATGAAAGAGCAAACTATATTTGAAATGTTAGCATTTACATGATTGTCCTAGCTGAAAAAAAATTTTTTAATGTATGAGATGGGCAGGAATGTGCATTTCGAGCAACTGGTTAACCTAATGAAACACTCTGTCAGTGATCACGACAAGAAATATTAATTTTTAAAGTCACCAAACTGAAAAGATAAGATAATAAGAATACTCTGAGAAATCACCTTTCTCTGAGAAACTCTCATAGTCATTTTCTCAGCCTTTTAAAAAAAAAAGGTTCTGAGAAAAAGCATAAGTAGAAGGCGATTCTCCCTTTAGTCATCATCATCATTACCATCACAACTAACTCACAAGACTCTTGTCTCTCCTCTCCCTGCTCCCCAGACCCTCTGTCTCCCGAGCCCCTACTCCATAAAGAAGATGAAACAGAAGATAAAAGACAATAAAAAACAAATGAGAAGTGACATGAGATGTGACAAATAGCAAGTGTTAGATGGTGTTAGAAATTCAACACAGGAGTAACTAACGTGAGCCAGAATGTTCCAGGATGGATGTATGGAAAAGTAGCACTTGAGTTAGGTCTTGAAGTAAAAGTAGAATTTAAAAAAGTAGAAAGGAAAAGAGACATTTTGGTCCAACAGAAATGTGCATGAAACAATATTCATGCAAGGACAATCAGATACATTTCATTTGAGTGCAGGTAGAGCACAGGAGGGCAGAAGTTAAGAGCATGAAACCCAAAGAGACAAATGAGCAACGTACATTTGAAAGGCAAGGAATGAGATCAAAAATAAAATTGACTTCCATCCTACCCAATCTTACTGCAAAACAAAACCAAAAATAAAAAGCAGAAGCACCTTCAAATAAAGAAAATAATAGTCGTAATTAAGATTTGTATAATATTTTAAAGTGTAGTAAACACTTTATTTTTCACACAGTAACCCTGTGGAGAAGGCAGTTCAGACTGAATTACGATACCTGTATTATGAATCAGGAAACTAGGTTCAGAGGAGATAAGGTTTAACATGTTTGTCTTCAAAGCTATTCCTGAGATCAGTTTAATGAAAAAGTTCAATAACAATTGCTTTTTCCTCTTATAAGAAAAAAATGTGAAGGCTATAATATGTATATCTATCAGACTTCATCACCTAGAGGTGAAAATATCTATAGTGAGGATGAATATGGAACAGCGTGAAAGTGGAGGAACCATGGGTGATTCAGTAAGGCACTCATCCGCATCCGTAAATCCAGGGAGCACACACTGTGGTCCGTGGACAAATTAACTAGCTAACTAATCTAATTTGGCTAATTCTACAACTAACTCTAATTACGAAAAATAAAAATTAACATTGAAATCTTGTTGTATTTCATCAAATTTGGGAGATTTGCGGCCATTATTTCAAAGAATTTTAAGTCACTATTTTTCATTTATTGAATAAACCAAGTCAATCACTTGTATTGTTAAAGTGCAGATAGTTACAATTCCAATTTACTTCTCCCATTTCTTACCTAACTTTCTCCAAAGAAGAGTGTTTTATTTGGCTAAAACTCTTATCTTCTATTATTTACGCTCTCTAAAATGGAAAAATGTTTCTAAAGTCCCGCGTTTCCCTTTGATTGACAGCCAGCCCACACAGTTATCTTGTCTTTCACTGAACTGCTGCACTTTACTGTCAGCACCACACAGTTTATTTGGTCTCTCCAGTTAGATATAAACTCAATCTGAGATCATATATTATCCTTTTTTTAATTATATCAGTCTCATCTCATTGACCTCTACTAATAGCACTCAGGGTACGAACACACAACAAACGGTTGGTTCGCTGAGTCTTTAATCACGGTGGCAGCTGAAATATCCCATCACTACAAGACCCTCAAGAATTTTTTTAATTGTTGGCTTATTTAATAGTAATTCTGGTGACTAGCCTATTCAGCATGACATGTGCCTCAAGGACAAAGCGAAGGCCAGTAATTATCAATCTGACACCTGGGGCTTGGGACCTAAAAAAGATCCTAATCCAAATAGGCAGAATTCTTGTACTCATTAGGAGTAGAGGCTCCAGGGCCAGAATGCAGGTCTACCAATAAAATGCTATTTAACTTTGGGAAAATTACTTAATCTCTTCGTGCCTCAAATTTGCCAATATGTAAAATACAGTTGATAGTACCAACCCCAAAGCATTAGTGTAAATGTGTCCAATCCATATTAGTTGTTAATTATTGTTAATTATTCTTTATAGAGGAATAGAATTGATACTATCAGGTAGAGCCACTGAATGATGGACAGTGCAGTTGATTTTGAAGTTCAAAGCTATCACAATTGCTCCCTATACAAGCTTGGTTGTTTTCATTTCAGTTCAGTCTTAGGAAGTAAAACCAGATCGTGGGTGGAAACACGTCGAGAAATCAGGATGCTCTGCTGGTGACTGATAAAGTCATGAGATTGTGGTGAGGCAAATAAATCAACTAGCCACTGGATCAATCAGACAAGTGAGCTAGAAACAGTGGGAAGCCCTTCTCTTTCTGAAGAAGAGCAAGAAAAGCTTCCTCCCATGGCATGGCCTCTTCATAAATCCACTCTGCAGAGGTTCCCTGTTGAGAGGGAAATAGAGAAGCAGCACAATCTGCAAATCCTCTCCAACATGTAACGGATGGTTCACTGATCTTTTTGTCATCCCAGATGACAACACTCTTTCAAAGCTCCCAATAAAGTGCTTCCACATAAGGTATAAACTTTTTATTTAACTAACTTCATAATCTGAATGTCAGTTCACTCAGAATTCTCTTGAGGGTGGGGGAGGGGGAAGGAAGGCGATCAGAGCCAAGCAGCAAATGTGCTGAATACTGCTTCAAAGAGAACACTTAGCCAACTCTTCTTGCAATTTTCCCTTTTGTTCCAAATGCTGACCACCAAGAAGGGCTCTTGAGATGAAGCCATTTTGGGTTGCCGAGGAAATTTCCACAAAGCCTGAAGGATTTCTCTCAGAGCTGGGAACAGCAACACCTTTAGCAGAAGCAAAAGAAACATACAGGTGGCCAAGTCTAATGCCACCACCCTTTCACCTCCTTACCTCAGAATACGGGCAGATTAGTCAGCTCAGAGATCCAATTAGACCAGGAGAATAAATCCAGTTTTAGCCTCGATATTTTAAGCTCTGAAAAAAGCCCCAAAGTGATCTGGGAGGCAGATGCTAGTGACTGAGATTCTTTTCACTTCAACTGAGTCGCTAAGCTTTCAGTGGAGTGAATCTTAAAGGAGAAACTCAAATCTGACTGGCAAACAGCATCCGAGCAGTGGAGGAGGATTTATCAAAGTCTTTAAAAGATCTAGGACACAAATTGGCATAATCTTTTGGGAAGGTAATTGGCAATATGCAGTGACCCAGCAATTCTGCTTATAAAAATTTCTCCTCCAGGAATTCTTACAAAAGAATGCAAAAAAAATTACAATAAGGATATTCCTTAAAGGCTTGTTTGTAATTACAAAGAAATGAAAATAACTAAATATCTATTAATAGAAGATTATTTAAATAAAATATGATTCATGTTTACTACATATAGCCTGTAAGAAAAATAAGGTAGACGTCCACGGTATTCTGTTGGGTTTAAAAAAATCTAGCGACAGAACAATGTGATCCCATTTGTATTTTATATAAATATGTATTTAAGTTTTTATGCATAGAAAAAGTCTAGAAAACTCTACATCAAACTGCTAATAGTGGTTATTTTGATGTTGAGAATTTGTGAACATTCACTCTCTATCTTATTCACTTTTGCTCTGTTTGAATTTTTACAGCAATTTTGTACACTTTTATCAGGAAAAAAATAAAGTTTTAAAAAATGCTATAGATAATAACATGTTATTACAGCAGGTAAGAAATGATTCCATGTATATATTTACAACTATTATAAAGGTTTTTTAGAGTATTCGTGGTAAAGTATTGCTACTTTCTGGTTTTGTAACAATTTGCCACTTCCAAAAGGAAAAAAAGTTGTTGTTTTTTTTAATGAGGTTTTGGTCAGAAGTAGGTAATATATGACATGAGAGGAGACATCCATCAAAGATAATTGTCGACAATATTCTACTACTCTCTGCAACATATTCTAAATATATGTGTGGTGTTGCAATACAGGCAGAATGCTACTTATTGAAAAGAGAAAAAAAGTGACATCAGATATAAAACATGTCAGTTAATTATTTAAGACACGGAAAACCTGCCATCCCTTTTATTAAATGTCAGATACAGGAATGCCCTGCAAGGCTCCTGGAGTTCAATTCTTCCACAGGTACAGGTAGGAGTGTGACTCAGGACCCCCACTTGGCTGCTCTGTCCACCTCCTGCTCACCCTGATGCTCCTTTCTGAACCATAACGACCAAGATGTTTGTCACTGTCACTGTCCCTCAGAGAGGCCTCCAGGGAAGTTTTCATGAGTCATGTGTTTTCCCGGGGTCACACGTCAGATGTCAGCCAAAAGTAACATCAAAAAGAGCACTGCTGGTATAGATACTGTCACTCAAAAGCTCAACCTGACTACTTTGGTGACCGACATCCACTTCTAGCATGTTAAAATATTTAATTTTTATTAACATTTATTAATTAATAATTTAATCTAGTTAATAGTACACGGGAAAGATTTTAACACGGAAACTTTTTTTCTTTCTTACAATACTTCTATGGAACAGAAGAACTTCCTTTGCTGATAGGAATAAGGTCTCGATGTCTATGGTGAATACTAAGAAACTGGCTGTTGGGTGTGTAGAGCTCTCAGCTTTTGGTGCTCATCCAGTGTTTAATTACAGGAACACCACCAGATGATCCAGAACATTGGCCAATTCCTCCATCCTATCACACACATACTCCATGATCTTTTTTAAATGTAAATCAGGACACATAACTCTGCAGGTAAAACTCCTAAAATGGTGTCTCGTTGCACTTAGAATAAAATTATAAGGTCCCCTGTGTATTTCTCTGGCCTCACTCACCTCTGCCTACCTGCTCCCTTTGCTCCAGCCACTTTGGATTTTTTTTCTTCATTCTATTTCTGGAATACACCACACGCATTCCCACCTCAAGACTTTACCCTTGCTTTTTGCTCAGCCTGGAAACCTCTTCCCCCAGCTCTTCTCTCTGGCTAAACCTCTTACCTAAAACAGCTTTCCTGTACCTCTCCACATTACCCTCCTGTATTTTCAAAATAATAACTACTACTGTGTGAAATTATTCTATTCGTTTCTTTGTTTTTATTGTTTATTGTCTGTCCCCAAAAGCACAGAAGCTCCCTGAGTCAAAGAGTTATCTGTCTCATTCACCTCTGGAACCCTACGACCAAGAACACTTTCTAGCACAGAATATACTTTTTGAATGAATGAATGAGTTCAGATCATCATAGCATACAGTTATGGGGTGATTTAGAAGTTCAAATTTATTGCACTTCACTGTTACTTAAAACCATGGTTCTAAATTTTATAAGACCCCTCGTTTTCTTACCGGAAAACACAAGATAGAGCAGTTTACCTCAGACAGGTTATCTGCTCCATTTTCAAGCTGACATACAACTTGTTTTTAAAGGAACGCTAGACTTTTGATCCAGATATACAGCTTTCAAGGGAGAACAGCATTATGAAAATGGGAAAATTCAACTTTCACCGTTTGAATTGGGACACAGGTTCAAGAACACAAGTTCTTGAAGTCAGCACGAACATCAGTGCTTGTCAAACACTACAAATAACCACTGGTTGTTAATTCTTTAAGAAGATGGGAGAAGGAAGCTACATGAAGTCCAATTTCCTGTAGAAAGGGAAAAGACGGTGACAAACATCAGTTTTGCTAATTATCTAAGCAGGAAGCTAATGCCCTTTGAAAGGGGCTCCAAAGATAATCATTGCAATGGCTACCCTAGTTCCCATCAGGGACACTGGGCTGAAGGAAAGCTGTAACCACTGAACCACAGGGAAGCTCACTGCAGTACCAAAACTGCAGTGACTAACGACATCTAAAGACTGTAACCACCTCCTTACAACATGCCTTTGTTCTCAGGTTTTCACAGATGTGATTCCATTCGGAGCACTCCCTACTCCGGTCCCTGAAAACACACTAACGACAAGTATTATAACTTCGGAAAACAGGAGCCTTTCTTAGCCTCTGCACCTCCTCTGAGGAGTGGAGCGAGACCACCCCATATTCAGTGTAAATTAAAGAGTTTTCTGACTGAGCTGTGAGAAAGAAAAAGAGGTGCTATTGTGCTTTTCTGTCACTGTGCATATGAAATAGCTACTATGCTAACAGAAGCTTTATGTGAGCCTGAGGACGGAAACCTTCAAAACTATGAAAAAGCCATCTTAGCTGAATTTAGTTGACTCACTCGTATATTACATACGTGTAGGGAAAGGATTAGGGGTCATTCCATCACTAAATGTTTCTTTCTAGATTTCACTTTAAGGCAGTCACAGCTTATCAATCTCAAACTTATACATGGCTTTAATGGTTTCATCCTCCTACTCTCTGACAAAATATTTAAATTCAGGTCTATTTCTGCAAAAGACCAAGACTTTGAAAATAGAAATCAAGACAGCCAAGCATATTTAAAGACAATAGGCAATAGATAGTGCTAAAAATGATTACAATCCACTTTAGAAATTAACCTTAGGTCAATTCCACCAGGAGACCTAAGGATAGGTGCCCAGATAAGTTAGCTATATAATGAGTATCATGGAAGTGACAATCAGATAAGAAGTTACAAGGTTATGTGAGCCCTAAGTGTCTCCCTGAGAATCTGCAAGGTGTTTCTACATCTACTGCATCCACTGCAGTCTACAGACTGCAGCTTCACTTAAGGTTGGTCATGTAATCATGAGATGTTACTGCATTATTGATAAACCTGAAAAAACAGTCAAGCCCTTTTAAAGTCATCATACCACTTAGCACAGTACTTCCACTTGAGTTAAAGCTAAGAGGCAAAATGAGGAGAAAGATTTTCTTATCCTTACAGCTGATTCCACACTCACATGAAAATTAGAACTAAACCCACTGCATCTATAAGCACCCATTGCAGGTGTAAATTTTTAAAAGAACAGAAAGGAATAAAAGAGATAGAAAACAAATCAACCTAAGGTAATTGGGAAAGATAGCTGGATAATCAAGAAAAAAATCCCCCATAGCAACAAAATAGAAGAGATTATTTATGTAGATTTATAAGCAGATGAGGTCCAGATGTACTTTTTTAAAATCTACTTCTCCCCAGGTGTTTTTCTGCTTAATAAATATAACATCCAAGTTGGAATATTGTTGTAGCATTGAATCACCTAAATTTTGGCTATGCTTTTCTGCTGTTAACTATTTTGAGCTATTTCTCAAGAAGGCAGCCGCTACTGAAATCATAAGTACATAGGCTTGGCACAGCCAGAGAGAAAAAGTGTAGTCCACAGATTTGTTTCTTCTGTTTTCCCAAAACAGAATCTCATAAAAAATATGCCCTCAAATTTTGTCACTATGTAGCTGTCAGAAAGAGAAATTCTGCTCCTCTTCATAACTCTGAACATTAAACCCACTTCTTGTGCTACTGGGAAGTTATATAGCTCCAGGAAGTGGTGAGGCACCATCGCAACTGTTCAAATTGTATCCAAGCAGAATAATCAGTCAATCAGAAGCTTCAGTTCCAGTTGGATGGAAGTTTTTTGGGCCAACTTGGAAAAGCATACAGAACAAGTTTGACTTTACTGCCAAGATCATTTCCAGGACATTGGCTAATTAATTATAAAAGCTTTTTCAAAACAAATTTGAGCCTGGCAATCTTTTTTTCCTACTCAAACAGAGAAAAAAACAGGTTAAAAAATAAAAGCCTGCATTTATTGGATTTTTTGCCATAGCTTCATCTTCTTTGCAAGTCCATATTCTTCTTCTCACCCTAAAATGGTCCAGGAGCTTTTGTATTTTAAGTTACTAAAATACAAAGTATAGAACTGGAAACATTCGTTTGAATTCCTACTCTATCTTTGGTTGTAGAAGAGATCATGGGTCAGTTACAAAGCTTCTCTTCAAACTCTTTGGTGGGAAGCAAAGAATGGAGTTTCTTCCTCTTTCAGGGATGAATAGCTCATTGGATTAACTATGGCTACTGTAATAGATCCAGTGTAGATGGAGAAATGCTCTTATAACGATATACTCATCAACCTTCACTTTCTAACTTTGAAAACAAAAGGAACAAAACTCTTGAATTAAATCTTCCTGGTTTCATCTTAACATGAATCTTGATGAATACAAAATGTTAGTGATAGGCATCAAAGATTCTGGTTTTAAGGACCAGAATCACACAGGTTTTATATCAAAACCACACTCCAAAATCATAATGTTCCAACATATTTCTTCTAACACTGGAATACATAATATTTTATGTAATATACATCTTAAAACCATCAAATTTCTTCTGAATGTGCCCAGATATGAAGATACCCAAGATGGTAAGACATTTCTCTCAGCCAGCATTTACCAGCTGCTTTATTGGCAAATTCCTGGCAAGAAAAGAACTGTCCCTAATAAAAGAAGTTTTCCTCAAAACCCCTGTCAATCAGATCTTCCTAACTCTGCCTTATCCAGTATCAAGGGCACTGCCTCATCCAGTGTCAAGACCCCTGGCAAACCTCATAATCAGAACGTTGCTTGGTAAACACTGAATGGAGCCAAAATGTGCCAAAGAGTTTTTAGGGCAATTCTCAACAAGTTCTAGTGGATTGAGTTTTCCCATTTCCCCTACTGGTAGGTAATTACCAATGTATCTAATATTTAAACGATCTTCTCCTTCATCATTTCAAGAGGTAGGCAAATGGAAGTGAGGAGAGCTATCCATATTAGCACATGAAGGGAGAGCAGCTCTAGGAGTCAAGAATTAATCTCTCAATGTAAAGGGGGAGGTAATTAGGCCTGACCAAAGCAGAGTGTCCCTCTTCTGGGGAATGCAAATAAATTAAGATGAGAAGGATAACATCAGATTTCAGAGAATCTTAAAAGTCAGCTACAGAATTCTGAATTTAACTCGACAGGAAGCCATTAGAAGCTTTTGATCCAGGAGAGAAATATGAGGGCAATAATATGAAAAGTATATTGAATTGGGAGAAAATGGAGACAAAGGATTAGTTCCAAAGTTTTTTCTAGCAATCTAGTCTGAGACGATGATGGCCCTGTTAGGGCGCTGCTGGGGAGAAGGAGAAGGAAGAAAAAATACAGAAGCCATTTCACAAGAAAGAGCATAATTTCATCTATCCTATACTTTTTAGAATTCTCCAATACCTATAAACCTCTGTCACTACTATAAGTGCTTCCAGTTGAAAAGGAACATTGTCATAAATAAGGCTTCATTGCCTTAGGAATACATAATTCAGATTTCTGTATTTATTCAGGTAGAATTTTCACCCAATTAGTCCAAATAACTGGGTTTTTTTTAAAACGCAAAGTGCAAAATTATACCTACTCACCATTTTTCTTTTCTCTCTTTTTTTTTTTAAAGATTTTATTTTTTTTCTTTTTCTCCCCAAAGCCCCCCGGTACATAGTTGTATATTCTTCGTTGTGGGTCCTTCTAGTTGTGGCATGTGGGACGCTGCCTCAGCGTGGTTTGATGAGCAGTGCCCTGTCCACGCCCAGGATTCGAACCAATGAAACACTGGGCCGCCTGCAGCGGAGCGCGCGAACTTAACCACTCGGCCACGGGGCCAGCCCCCCTACTCACCATTTTTCTGTTTTCAAGCCCAGATACCTACTCAACTGAGAAAATGGCTGAGTTTCTACCATAGTCTTTTCAAAAGAAAGCAAATTGAGATTCAAAACCTAACTGTACTTCATTTCAAATAGGCTACTTACTGTATGTTTTAATAGACAGACAAAACAAAAAATATACAGCTAACAAGATGAACTATCATCACCTTTGCCTAAAGTATCCCCCAAAAGTTAATAATTGCCAGCATTTCTTAGCCCTTTATAATAGTTTATCAATGCACCTTTTCATAAATTAGCTCATTTAATCCTCACAATAACCCTGAGGTAGGGATTGTTCTTACTATTTTGAAGTTGAGACGACTACAGCTCCAAGATTTAAATTCCCAAGAGAATACATCTGTAAGGGCAGGAGTCAAGGTTTTAATTCTTATCTTCTGAACTTCAAATCGCTTCACATACTGCTTCCCCTTCCCTCAGAGAAAGCACAGAAACTCCCATCGACACATATTGGTTCATTTTAAGTTAGGGAACCATCATTTCTAATCTTTTCCCAGTATCTTCTAGATGTACCTTTAGTCTTACATTTTAAAGAAGCAAGAATTCTTTGCTTACCTGGTCCTTCTCTGGTTTATCAGAAATGTCATTCAGACTGGAGGAAGTGAGATTCCTATGGGTCATGGCTGGGCTACCTGGAAAAACAAAAGTGAACCCTAATTAAAGACTTCTTATCAAAAACACAAAGACTTTGGTTGTTTACTTGATAAACACTAGTAGATGATGATGGGCATGGTGATGATGCTTTACCTATGTTAGGATTCTCTTGAAGAGGGTTCCAGAGTCCAGATGGGTGCAAACACAGTTAAATTAAAAATACGTACAATCCCAAATATCACGTTTAAGTCTTACTGACTGGCCCTATTTCAAGATAAGTTAAACTTTGAAAGAAACATCTAAAACAATAAGCATTAAAATAAAGTTACTCCTGGTTTGCTTTGCTTTTTGTCACTGCCCTGTATCTAATCTGCCTGATGTCCTTTCCTCTGCCCATCCCCCGCAGAAAGGGGCTCTTTCCTCCCACCAGCAGAGCTGGCCCCAGGATAAGGCTTGGACCTCCTCTCCCCAGGCCTCTGCAGTCCTTCCTAGGGCACCACTCGCTCTGATCAACCCAAAAAGCCAAATGCATTCTCTTCTCTGGCTAACACTCTAATCAAGAATATTTCTCCTTAGTGGGCATCTGACCCAGAGTCCCCATTCTTTGCCTCAAAGTAGTGTCATCACAGGCTCCCTTACTTTCTGCTTTCCCTTGCCAGACTAAAACAAGCATATCCCTTCTTCCCCTTTAACAAGAAACTTCTCACTCAAGTCAAGGGATGGGTTCCACCAAGAATACGTTATGGGAACCAAACCCTCTGGCAATATAGCTGCTGTAGGTAAAACCCATGGCAATCCGGCCAATGACTTCAGACACCATTATGTAAGAACAGAGAGGAGGGACGTCTAAAAGAGTGATAGACCAGTTTCGAGTAGACTATGTTAATCAACAGAATACTGAACTTTCATTCTGTGGTTGGACCTGCAATTTCTAGGCTGACTAAGCAAAAGAGTAACTTTTCAAAGCCCTGGTGTTCGACCCAACCCCTTCAGGGTGCTGAGCAATGCATTCATCATTAATCCTCAGTGATCTGACTCAGGCTGGTCTTCACACCAAAAGGACAAGGGTTGAAAAACAAGCACTGAAGTTGGAACACAGCTTCACACTTGCTTCCAAATAATTCTTTAGTTTAACAGACTTTAATTCCTTCAGATCGAAACTTCAACACAATTTTACAAAAGACCAAAATCTACCCCTAATAATTTAAAGTCCATATAACAGCGGACTTTTAAATAATATAATTGTCTTTAACTACTAGATTAGAAAAATCCTAATTGTCTTGAGCTGGCAAGACAGGGTATTTTCTGCTCTGCTGCATTTCATTGAGCAAGCATGGCCTAGATCTCTTAAACCCTTTACCTGGTGGGATGCTTTATTCTAGGAAAATTTGAGAATAGGGCATTTTTCAAAGGAAAGTAACATCTGAAAAACTGCTTTATGAGCAAAATTAAAAGAAACTCTTTGAAGGCCACATTTTCTTCTTTGAATTGCAGCCCAGGTTTCCAGTGTCCACTCAATACAAAAGGTACCAGGTACAAACACGAATGCCCCCAAATAACACAGGGCTTGAAACTAATTGGAAATAGGTATACTTTGCACCTTACATTAAAAAAAAGAAACCAGTTATTTGGACTATCTAGGTGAAAATTCTACCTGAATAAGTAAAGAAATCTGAACTATATATTCCTAAGGCAATGAAGCATCAGCAATCCTAATCATAAGTTAAAAGTAGCTTATGTAAATAAAAAGATAAGACTGATTTCTAATTATAAATCAATTGTATGTAAGTGACAGTACTGAAATAACTTGAAAGTTTTTCATTAAATAATTTAAATTTCCTGGGCAATACCCTGAACTCATTGATTTACTTTGGAAGCTCTATAAATACTGCAAAAATATATCTCAACCCAAGCACTGTCCTAACTGTTGCAAAGTCTAAATAGGTAGATGCCAAACAACTAAGGTTTTTATTATAATGGTAATGTTGATTGATGTCACAACTCTTCCAAGAATCCTCATATACTGTCTCATCACTTCTCTCATTTCTGAAAGACAGTTATAGTATAGCTATCTATATTTGTACTATATGGGAGGCAGAGAAAGGCACAGATCCAAGGAAGATGCAGGAACCAGATAAGGAAGAGTAGGCCAATGTTAAGAAACAATCAAATCTATTGTCCCTCCTACCCTTATCTGATTCTCATTAATAAAAGTAATACTAACAGCTTCATTCATGTTTAACTTTGCAATACACTGGAAGAATTCAAAAATCAACTTCTGACTATACCCTAAGCAAGATGATAAGCATTCTTCAATCTTCTCCCACCTCCCTCCCTAGCAAACTTCCACCCCTACACCCTAACACCTTGAACAGGACACAAATGCTTTCCAGTGCAGTCATTCCCAAAGTGTGGTCCCCAGACCAATGGCATCAGCATTACCTGAGCACTTGTTAGGAATGCAAATTCTTGGGAGTCACCCTAGACCAACTATATCAAAACTCTGGGTATAACTGCTGGTGGGAATGCAAACTGGTGCAGCCACTATGGAAAACAGTATGGAGATTCCTCAAAAAACTAAAAATAGAACTACCATACGATCCAGCCATCCCACTACTGGGTATTTATCCAAAGAGCCTGAAGTCAGCAATCCCAAAAGTCCTGTGCACCCCAATGTTTATTGCAGCACTGTTTACAATAGCCAAGACGTGGAAGCAACCTAAGTGCCCATCAACAGACGAATGGATAAAGAAGATGTGGTACATATATACAATGGAATACTACTCAGCTGCAAAACAGAACAAAATCATTCCATTTGCAATAACATGGATGGACATTGAGAGAATTATGTTAAGTGAAATAAGCCAGCGAGAGAAAGATAATCTGTGTATGACTCCACTCATATGAGGAATTTAAAACTATGGACCAAGAACCGTTTAGTGGATACCAGGGGAAAGGTGGGGTGGGGGGTGGGCACAAAGGGTGAAGTGGTGCACCTACAACATGCCTGACAAACATTAATGTACAATTGAAATTTCACAAGATTGTAACCTATCAATAACTCAATAAAAAAATAATAATAAAAAAATAAAAAATAAAAACACAATAGAAATGCAAACCAAAACTAAAAAAAAAAAAAAACTCTGGGTATAGGGCCTAGCAATGTGGGCTTTAACAAACCTTCGAAGTGATGCTGAAGCATGCTAAACTTTGAGAACCACTGCTCTAAATAAACCAGTTATCTTAACAGGAGAGTGCATCCTGGTCGGAATCTGAATTGAAAAAAACATATATAAATTGAAGTAGCCAGAGGGGTAGTTCTGATAACCGTGCCCTCCTCCAAGCCACTGCTCCAAACTGTCATATCTCAAGCAAATCATTAAATTAGCATCCTGGCCACATAAACACACAAAAAGGATCATACTTGGCTTTTCCTCTAAACCCTCACCTACACAATCAAATAAATAAGTAACTTCGTTTTGGAAACTCACTGTTTAATCAGCCTTTTCCAGAAACACATCACCCACATCACAGAAGACAAGGACAAGAGCCAAAAGAGATTGCAAACCAGATTAGATCTGGGAATCAGAAATTTGTGTGTGGCATTTTAGCAAACCCTGGAAGCTGTTACACAACTGGTCCCTAACAAGGTCCTATCATGGATACTTTGCACCTGACATTCAATAAGACACATTGTCAGAATAAGTCAGTGCTTTCTATGTAGAGGTTTGGCCTATAATGTAACCTCATTATACTGCAATCTTGAGTGAGTCGGGGTATGAGAGGAAAATGTCACCTTGTACCAAAAACGTGAAATGCAAGAGTACTCTAAAGCATGCTACTTCTTCTGCAGGTGGCAATTCATTTACTCAAAGCTGTTACTACTAGGCCCTTTCCATCTAAAATCCAGAGCACACAGATGTCTTACAACTGTTCTTGGTCCAAAGAAACTTTGTTTTTTTAAGCTTGATTTTTACAAAAGAAGAAGAAGAACCAGCCTCAAGCGCATAATTATAATTAATTTCCATATCACCATTTTCTTGCCATAAGAAAAAGAAAGCTTTGGAGAATCATATTTTCTAGCAGTTTCACACTATCAAAAACAATTTCATTTTCAAAGCACCGACTTGGCAGGTACATACTGTCTTCTACAACAATTAATTGCATTCTGTACTAAGTTTGAAAATCATTGTTATTCTTTAGCACACATGTAGCAATTCATAAAGTCCTTTGCAATTATATGTATTAGATACAATAAAAAAGGGTGAGGAGAATGTACAGCATAGAAAGAGGATGATATTTAAATGTGTACATAGTAGATAAAAATGTAAATATGTATATAATGCAATGGCACATAAACTCCCCCATCAGCACCTCATACCTTTATAATGAACCAGGAGATAACATAGGAACAAGCTAAAACAAAGATCACCTGGCCTATGAAATAAATTAGTATTTTTATTTTTAATAATAATTAAATAATATTTTTAGCATGAAACATAACTAAGGTAACTTACATATAACAGCTATATAAGTGAATCTGAGTGTTAATGTCAGAAAATTCAGAGGTAGGGGTCTGATTTGCACTACTTGAAACTACAAAACTAATAATAAATGTAGTTGCAGAATAACGCATGCTAATGTGTTTCATATCCCACTGACTCACTGGTATTCTTTTCTCTCCCTTTGTTGACATAATAAATCTACTATAAAATGTCTATAACTAAGATTAAGGGTCAACTTATCTTTTTGAGTACGAGGTACTTTAACTTACATTAGCTTACTTAATCCTCATATAAACACTTTGAGGCTAGCATTATTGTTACCACTTTATACACAAACAAAATGGACTTGAAGGAGGTTAAGTTTATGGTCACACAGCAAGTGGTAAAACCTTAACTTAAATCTGGATCTCTTAATACCAATCCCACTGCCTTTGAGAAAAAAATTGGTCTATGTTATTTACATAAATAAACACATAAATGTCATCATTTCTAATCAAGACAAGATTTAATGTACAACCACAAAGAATATATTTTATTTCCATGCCAGTTATGTGCAATATAATATAACCAAGAATGTTTAAGGCAGAAATGTTCTTGGTTTCCAATTTAGCTGTTCCCAAAGATGGAGTTTGCATTTCTTTACTTTTCCATTTTCATAAAGAAAAAAAGGGAGAAAAATATTGAACTTAGCTACTCAGTTTGCCACTTTGATTAAATAGTACCCCAAAACCACAGCTCTGTGACAAAGAAAGGATACTAAAAGCAATAGCAATGTTATTATAAAAGCAATAATGCCATATGCTTCTGAATGTCCTAATTCACAGTCAAAGCCAAGTGTTTGCAAAATTTCACAATGTATATACAGCCAATTCTCCATTATTTCCATATTGGTTTTCTACATTTCAAGTTATTCCAACTGCAATTTCTTTCTATTTCAACAGCTGAAAACAGGAATATAATGGGACAAGGAGAATAAATCAATTTGGATACTCACAATGAATTTGACTAAGAAAATCTAGAAGGAATGGCTAAAAAATAAGCTTGGGGTTTGTCAGACCAGTTTCCTAGTCTTCCAAGGGAACAGAATATCAAGAGCTGTCCCTACCAAAAATAATAACAAAGAAAGCATGTACTTAAGATCGCCAATCCATTTTCATTCTCCAACTTCAAATAAAATACAGAACTACTTAAAATGTAAATATTAGACTAAGGAAAGTTAAAAACATTGTCAGAATGAGCTCTTCGAAGGAATTTCATAATCGAGAAAATCAGTTTGAATATTTTTGCTTGTTTGATTTTTAATTGTTTTGTTTCGAGGGTTTCTGCTGTTTGTTCATGATTTAATATAACGTAAATTCAAAGAGCCCAGAGCCAAGGCCCTTGGTTTGCCTTGTTCACAGTTATAGCCTCAGAGCTTGGCACTAGTGGTACTTAATAAATATTTGTGAATGAATGAATACCAGCAACGGGGTATCATTTTACCTCCATTTGGAGTTACTACTATAAACACTACCGTTCAAAGTCATTTCCTATGGAGGGACATGCTGTGTACACACTCCAAGAGCCTTCAGACTTGGAAAGCCTATGAGTAAATAAGGAAGAAGTTTGTAGCTGGCCCAGAACTAACAGAATGGAAAGACTGCCAAAATGGCTAAAAGCCCGTCAGTCAGCAGTGGGAACAGAGGGGAGAGGAACTTTTCTCTCTCTAAAGGGAAGAAAGTGAAACTCCCTATGAAGGAAGAATCAGGAGATGAGAATGAAAGGAGAAATAAGGGAGAGGATCAGGGCCTCAAGGAAACGAAAGGAGAGCCTTGGATAGAGAAAAGTCTGGGACAACTGAAATGACTCAAAGAATGTGATTGGCTTGGAAAGTGAAGCAAATTTGGAGGAAAGAAGAAAAAATCAAAAGATCTAGATAACTATCAAAGTATGTGAGTAAAGTTCTAGCTAAAAGCTCAAGTCATAGCTAGTATGGGACAAAGATACTGGAGAACACATCCTTATAGAGAGAGCTGGAAGTCTGCAGAGGCCAAACCACGGCATCACAAACACCTATGCGGATGAGTCCTAACAAATACTATTCTTCCTTTAAGGACCATTCTCAACCCTTTTGAAACCTCTGCTATCCATGTGCCCCTTGATAATCTATCCAACCTCAACCTCCTTGACCCCATTCTCTCCCGTTTTTGAATTTTCTGACCACTCTGTGGGCTTTTCCCAAGATTCAATCTTAGGTCTTAGACATCTTAACATCAAATACACAAGGTTCATCTCTTCTAATTCTTTTTCAATTTCAACCAGCAAAAGCAAAGCAAAATGCTCTAACCATAATGACTCCATTCTAATAATATTGCACTCTACATTTAATTTTTATTATGATCCAAAATAGGTAGTTTAATTTAAAAAAGAAAAATTCATTTTCCTTCTCTCTGCACACATATACATAAAGAAGACATTAAAAAAAAATCTCTAGTTAGCTGAAGAAACATTCAGAAAAAACAAGGACTAGAAAACTTACTAAATAGGAAAGTCTCCATAAAGTACTTCAAGGAATCTATGGTACTTGTGATTACATATAGTATTTATGATTCTATAATACTTCTTTCTCTGTGTCTCACCTGCGCACGCACACGCGCGTGCACACACACACAATATAAAACTATGAACAAAAAGTTATTCTGTCTAAGGAATATAGGTAGAAGTATATAAAATAATCTGTTCTATCTCACAAAAATAGAAAAAGAGAAGAACACTACCATCAGAAAGCCTATGCTAACTAGTAAAAGGGTAAGTGAAAAAGACCAATGGCAGATTATGACAGAAGTAAATGAACATCTCACAGCCTACATTCCAAACAGGCACTGACCCAAAGTGACTTAACTAAATGTTCCTAAGTCAAGTTAAGGAGGAATTTCAATAGGTTCCTGCAGCCACGTCATTCCAAGCACATGTACCAGTGTCTCATTTCATACAATGTGCCTACACTCTTGTATCTATGTGTAGACACCAGATCCAAGACATAGTAAAATTTGGCTAATTCAGATTAAGGGAAGAATTCTCTGTATTGATTAAGGATCTAAATTTAAAATAATTTCTAAGAAGGCTACCAGTTCAAGTTAGTATATGACTTAGCAAATGGGTTTACTCTCTCCTCTCCTACATACTTTTAAAATGATAGATTAAAAAAATACTAAAAACAAAAAAAGTATAAAACCACATCAATTAAAAGAACTGGTAGAAGACCAAGAGAAACAAGAGACTTCAAAAACTTTCTAGAAGAAGAAGAGAAGATAGAATATTAGAACCTGATACTATTTATACTCTATGGAAATTGCAGTGTAAAACACGTGCAGAGAGTCATGTAGTCAAAAAAGAGATCTTCTCTGAAAAACTCTGCAGAAGCTCCACACTAGAAGAAGCCAAGTATAATGGAGGCCCAAGTAAGATGCAAGCTGAAGGATGAGTTCACAGAAAGTCTATGCACAGAAAGTTTAACACCACCCCAGTGGGCAGAACACACAGCAGCCAAGGTATTTATTTACACCACAGGGCTCTTTCCTAAACAAGTATTCAGAAAAGACCAGGACAATCAGTGCAGGTGTTTGTACCTCAGAGCAAAGTCTTCTGAATTCTAGAATTTAGGGGACAACTCAGGATGACATTTCCTACTTGGTCTAAAACAAATCCTCTTTCTTAACTATAAATGGACAATTGAAGATCATCAGACATTTAAGAGAGGAAGCTCAAGACTAAAACACACACACACACACAAACAAATTCAATAAAAGAAATATAATTTAGGAAATTTAAATAAAAATTCTTAATAGTTTGCAGAGAGATTTGAGAAGATATTATATCCACAAAACATAGACAGGATGTTATGAAAAATAGAACAAGGAAAATGTTTTAGAATTATAATTACTTTTAAAGACTATTGATTACAAAAAAATAATAAAACAATATAAGGGTTAGAGAATAAAATCAGACAACCTTCCAAAAAAGTAAGGGTAGAAGAGGACAAAGATCCAGAAAATATGAGAGGAAAGATCAGAGGTGCAGAGGATCAACCCAGGAAGGCCAGTATCTGACACTTAGGAATTCTACTAAGGCAGAACAAGGAAAATGGAGGAGAAAACAATCAAAGAGAATATCCCAGAGCTAAAGCACATGTTTCTTCAAATCATAAGGGTCTCTAGGGAAAAATAAACGAAACAAACCACATCCACAAAAATCCAGCCCTATATGTACATGAATCATTGTGAAACTTCACAACATCAAGAATGAAGAGAGTATCCTAAAATTTTCTATCTAGAGAGGAAAACAAAGAATTCTGTTAAGCAACACAGAATGGTAGAATTCTGTTAAGTTCCACAGGTTGGAACCATGCTTTCAACATTCTGGAAGAAAAACTACTTTCAACCTAGAACTCTATACTCACCCAAACTATCAATCAAGTGTTAAAAAACAACAAAGAAACTTTGAGGCAAAAAAATAACCCTAAAAGATGTCAACTTTTTTATGCCCTCTCATATAAAGTTACTTAAAGTGTAATTTAGCAAAATGAAGGAGTAAACTAAAAGAGAGAGAGAGATGATCTCCAACTCAGGAGAGCAATGAAAGGAAATGCCAGAACAGCAGCTGTGCAGCAGGTCTTGAGAGCAGCAGTGTCTTATGGGGCAGGAGGGGGATGTAGTGGGGAGGGGAGAGAGCAGGGAGAGAGCAAGGAGAGATGGATCTGCAAGGAGGAGCATCTACAGGGTTTATCAGTATCCTTGAGATACTGTAAGGGCTTGGGAATACAGTAACAATAGGTAATTTGAAAAAATGCAATTTAAAACTCCAGCTTAAAAATAAAAACTGTACAAGGAAGAAAATATAATTATAACCCATTATGTAGCTTTAGAGCAAACTATATTCATATAGTCATAATAATACAAATGCTATTTATGGGTTTCCAACTTCAGAGTCAACTAACAGAGAAAGCATAGAATGTATTTATGGATAGAGACAAGAATGTAAATCTAACCAATACTGACCGTAAATAGTAGAAGAACCAATGACAGAAGTCTGAAGGTGAAAGTAGTGAGGGGAGGGGCAAGGATGGGGAGGGAAGCTAATATCCTTTTCTTACCAAGTAAGAAGTCAAAAGATCCTGCCAATACTTGCTACGAAAAGAAACAAAAGCATAGGTTTATTATCTAAAATTACAACTGAAACTGACAATGGAACTAAGAATAATGACACAAACATATTTGGAGGAAGGAAAAATATTTGTAAAAAACAGGTAAAATCTTTTCTAGCACAGAAAAAATTAATAGACAATATCTAAGACTGATAAATCAGAAATAGCAAGATTAGTTTATTCCATAGGGATGTGAAGACAATCATGACAAAACTCAAAGAGAAAGATTAGAAACAATTTAAAGAGTTAAAAGCGACTGTTACAAGGGCCGCCCTGAGAACAGGGAAGGTGAAGCAAAGGAGATTGTTTCTCATTAGAAGTCCTTCTGTGCTCTTCAATTTCACAACCATTTGCACATAATACTTTCATAAAAATATAATACATATGTCTATTTATCATATGATAAATGTTAATTAAATCTATTTTTATTATTTCTAATTACCTGAGAGTAAGTTGAAACATTATCGACTAGCAGACAACCTGGAGAGATTTAATTAAATCAAATTTTAATATAAATACAAAGATCAAAATTTTAGAAGAGTTTAAAGTCAATTTGTAAGTAGTTTTAACATGCTCCATGAAATAACATTTACATTATTTTTTAAATTATGGCAAGGGAAGTTTTTCCTGAAGGCTCTGTCTGAATTATCAAAGATTCACATCTATAGCTTTAGTCAACAAAAGTCTTAATACCTACAAAGTACGTGCAGAAAATAAGCCATTTAACATAGTCCTACATCCGCAGCCAAATAAATATATAGATATGGATGTCGATATCGATGTCGATACAGAGACAGATGGTATAGGTATAGCTATAGGTTTAGCTATATGTATAGACATAGACACGGACATAAAATTTTTAAAGATTAATAGATACATTCTCTGGGCCTCCAATTACAAACATGTCCTCTCCTCGGTGCTCTTGATTTATGACCCACAAGATGTGATCTGGAGAAAGACTATTCAAATTGGCTATCTCATGCAGTAACTCCTCACGGCCCTGCTGACGCACATCTAATTAGTTGATGCACATTGGTCAATCGGTGATCACAGGTCACCCACAACTCAGAGAGCAGCTCCAGGAAAAAAGGGCACAGACACCTCTGGGCCCATAAAGCCTCTATTACCCAAGTGGACTTGAAAGCTCTCCACATTTAAGTGCCGTAAGTCTGAGTGAGAGCGATGGCAGGGTGCAGCATCTTTCCTGGTGGGCAGAGGGCTATGATACAATTCAGCCAATGGCACATCTAGGTTCCAGATGCTGTGATAGCTTTGAGGCCTCAAGTGATCCTAGAGCTACTCTGGGGAATTCTGGTCAGAATTAAGATGGGCGCAGGCTTCCCTTCTTATTGAAGAGCCCAAGCCGAACTGAGATGCTTGCAATTCTGAGTTGATACTGTCCTACTCCTAAATCACATCTAATCATCTAGTGCTAAGAAACCCCAAGGGTAAGTGTATTTAATTCCACTACACAGACCTGCATGACATCAACTGCCACAGCCATCATTTTTTTGGCTGGTAGGTGGCGGGTAGAGGGTGATGGCTCACACTTCACATCTCTCATATGAACCTAATGGGCCCATAAGGGGAAATATAAAAGAAACTCAAGAGACCATTGATGTCAGCATAACATCATGAGAAGAAGACGAAGTTAAAGGAAGAAAAGATTATAAAATGAGAGCTGTAATCCCTTACAGGATTGCTGTAAGGATTAAGCAAGAAACACATGAGCAAGTGTTTTGCACAGATGTTCAATAAATGTTAGTTTTCTTGTCTTTCGCTTTGGCTTACAATCGCATGCAAAAATCCCCTCTGAATTCAAGAACCTTAGGAAACTGTGAACTACAATCACCATGGTAGGATTCACCATTTGTAATTTTCCAGCCTAAGGAGATGAGTTCAGAGAACTGTGCGGTTGCAGCTGAGGGTTGAAATCATCTGAGCCAACACAAGAAATGAGGACTGGGGCCTAACTGCAGCTGCTACCCATCACACAGAGCGTATGCAGGGACTTCAGGCAAACGAAAGTTAGAGAGCTTACAGCAGAAGCGTCAGCTGTCTCACTGAGAGCAGAGGCCATTAGTAACTATTTACTCAAGAAACAAACCTATGTAGTATGTCCCTAGCTTACTTACGTGTGTCACATTGTGGTGACAGAAAGCTCATTAAGTAATCTCTAATGTTTTCTGAGGAGACTGTGATCTTAGTTCATTCTAGCACCTGTCATTCCAATTTGAGGGTATTATATGCCTTTCTACGTTTATTACTGAAGTGGTATGGAGAGTGAATTAGGTAGGAAAAGAGCAAGTGGTAAAATATATGAAGACAAACAACAACAAAAAAGATGCAGACTCTAAAAACGCTGCACTGGGTCTAGTTATGCTGTTTAAAGATTGCTTAAATCAGTGGACAAAGGTACTTTCTAAAAAATCCATTTTCTGCTGAACCAAGATGAAGAGAAAAGAAGCAGAGGATGAGAAAGGAACTCATATCAGTAATAACCTGAATCAATATCAAAACATTAGCTTCAGAAATTTCTCCATGACAGTACTACTAGAACTTTCTCACAATTGTACATTATCTTTGGAGCAGGAATAGAATACAGAGGGTACAATGAGTTTAAATGCTCCACAAAGTAGATACTCTGGAAGGTTGGGTACATTATTATAGATGTGGCTCATAGGATCACAGAGTTAAAGGACACCTGGAGATCATCTAACCAACTTCTCTCCCATGCATTTTTTCTCCTATAACATCAGACATAGCCAATCCGCTGGCTTATATACTTTTGATGACAGGATACTTGCCATTTAATGAAGTGATCCATTTCATTGTGATAAAGCTCACTCCTACAGGTAGTAAACTGCCTCAATTTCCCAGGTAAGTAGTAGCATCTGGATGGACTCACAAACAGCATGTGCCAACCAAAGCACACACATGCTCAGAAAGAGCTGGCTTTTGTTTAAATACACATAACTTATTAGAACCAATAAATATTCTCATACGTTCCCAGGCTTAAGGAAAGATTTTCATAAGTAGAGACCCTTGCTTTACATTTTACAATTCTCTAGCCCTGGGGAGCTGGTCCCTGCAGCCCTCATTCCCTCTCAAGGAGTTGGAATACAAAGGTCCCTTGTTGGGAAAATCCTGTATCCACATATAAGAGGGATGGGACCACACCCTTGCCAACAGGGCTTTACCAGCCTGAACCTGATCAGGTCATTAATCCTCTCAGAAAATCACTGAAATCTATCAATCATTGAATCATGAAAATAAAAATTGCATTCAAATCCTTATCTAAAACATCAGGAGTCTCAAGTCAGCATCTTCTTCCCTAAAAGGTTCACCCATAGCACCGAGTTCTGTTCTCTGAAGCACTAAAGCGAAGTCTACTTTCCTCTACACATTTGTTTGAAGCCAGCTCTCGTGAACCAATTAAGTTGCCCTTTCTCTGATTCCTCTAATCGGCACTCCTACGGCCGAGACAGATCTCTCATTATCTGACCACCTCCTGGATGGTCTCTAGGTTCTCATTCTCCCCCTTCAGACATGAACCACTCTCTAGACAAGCACTTCTCACTCTGCTCAGGAGAACCAGCTTATACAAGCATCACTCTCCCCTTGGTAAAAATAGGTCTAACTAGTAGGTCTCTGAAGGTAAGGACTGTGTCTGCCTTGTTTATTTTATTTTCCTAGCACCTACCTAAGCACTGGCCAAAGAGTGGTACTTAAAAATATTTAAGTGAATGAATGAATTGACAATGTGAATGAATTAATATAACACCCAAAAACTCTACCACTGTAACTGGATATAATCAAACTACCACCACTAAAGGGGAGGGTATACTTCCAATCCAACGTGATAAAAATCATTCTTACTAAAGACAACAGTCAAAACTATCACTTACTTTATTATTTATGACAAATAATAGTAACAAGCTACACAGCCTAAGCCTCTACCTAATGAAGAGGAAATGCCACTTTCTTACAGGCTCTAGGCCCTTCCCTAGAAACAGACAAAAATTATTCAAAGGTGTCCTTTAGAAACTGGGGAAATGATTGAACCTTGACACCTACAGCAATTCCTAAAATCCAGACCCCACCTTAAGTGTGTGTTAGAATAATTGATTTTTAAAGTACAACATTTATTGAGGGGAAAACTTGTCATTATAATTGAATTTATCCTGTTCTTCCTCCTTAAAAAGAATGCTATTAGTCTCTCCTCTACATTCACCTAACAAGACTGTTCTTTGATTTGTAACCATGGTTACAACTTGCAGAACCCATCATAGTATATGGCTCTTTCTGAGGCAAAAGCTGATGAAGGCCCGTAATCGTTTGTGTGCTCCAGCTGTTTCCTGGGGTAGATAAGAATGAGCCTTAGAAAACAGAACCATCCCAGAGAATTACACTTCTGAATGTTGATCTGCTGCCTCTCATTGAGAAACACCAGGAATTTCATTTTCTGACTTGAAACAACAAAACTCTGAGTCATCAGCATCCACACCTCTTGCTGTCAGACAAGAGCACTATCTGCGGCTGAAAGTAGGGAGACCTGAGGGCAGAAATAATGAGAAGCAGAGAGAAATAAAAAGTAACCATGTCATCTGGAGTCTACACATCTGAGTTCAAACCCTGGTCCCCGACTCACTGGATGACCTCAAACACTCCCCCTGCCAGAAAGGCAATCTTACAGGAAAAGAACCACCTCAGATTCTCATGGCTTAAAACAGCAGTGATTTATTTCTCACTCATGATAATGTCCATTGTGGACTTGCTGGGGGTTTGGTTCTGCATCTCTGTCCTTAGGTCAAGACCCAGATGCAGCCAATCTCTACAGCACTGCTAATTTGAGGGAAAAGAGATTAATAGAACGTATACTGGCTCTTAAAGCTTTCCCTGGGAATGACACTCATCACTTCTGCTCATGTTTCATTGGCCAAAGCAAGTCACGTGGTCACACCTAACTTGAAGTGGGTGAATAAGTAGAGTCCTCATATGTGTCCAGAAGGAGAGAAAGCTGCAACATTTGTGAATAGCCCTAATGACCACCATAAGTACTTAACCTCACTGAGCCTCAGCATCTTCATCTATAACAAGGGGTCAGTGATGATTACTTCATTGAATGTTTTATGGAGATTAAATGAGATGGAACCAGGTTGAATAAATGACAGCTGGCAGTCGTCATAGTTGCCTTGGTACTGGTGTCCCAACCATGGATAGAATGATCTAGTCACTAAGAAACAGAGGTTCTAGCCAAGGAATACAATTCTCAAATTCTACTACTATCAGCAGCCAGGGCTTCTCCATGCCACTGAGGCTACTTAGGTGTGGGTGATGTGAAGATCATGATCTGACAAGTCCAAAAACATAATTTCTGCCCCAGGTTTCCATATTACCTCTATTTTTAGTCTTTTCTCTCATTTTCAGGATATGTGTTCATTTAATCAACAAATATTCATGAAGGGTCTGAGTGTCAGTTACTCTGTTAGGCTCTGAGTGATGAACAAATCACAGTTTGCTCCAAAAGAACCCCAATCTATGCAAGAAGAATAACAATTCACGGCCCAGTAACAGCTCCCTACACCACCACCACCCCTCATCAAAAAAGGAAATAAAGAAAGAGAGAGAAAAAGAGAGAGGGAGTCGGGGGAGGGAGGGAGGGAGGAAGGAAGGAAGGAAGGAAACTAAGTCCTACTAATAAGAAAACACAGATGAATTTGAGAAATTTGTCATCATTCCTTCCAAGAGTGCCTAATAGTCAAAAACAAAAATGGAATTACCTATTATTCATAAGGTTTGTCTTGGAGAAATAGAACCTACACATTCTGGTTAGATAGATGCTACATATTCTATTTTCTCCCATTTGTTTTCAGATTGACTAAGCTCTTAAAGGTGATGAGAGTATATCTTGTCCAAATAAACCTAGTGGGTACAAAAGAGATCTAAGTGACTGGCAGTGCATGGTTAGCAAATAATTTACCCACGGCAAGAGTCAGGTGGATGAACTAGTCCAGTCCAACATTTACTGAACATCTACTAAGTGTGCAACATTGTGCTTGGCAATGAGGATTCAAATACATGGTTCAGGCTCTTCAAGAACTTTGCCAACAGTGAAGGAAACATACCTGTACTATGGTGTGATGGTAAAGCAATGCAGGGGGGGTGTAAGAGGAGAAATGAGGAAGAGGCAGTTAGGTGGGATGGAGGGGAAAAGAGAGATTAAAAAAAATTTCCTGGAGGAAATAAGAACTTCAAGGATAGGTTAAATTTACTCAGGTCAAGTGGGAGAAGCTGGAACAGCATGAATAAGGGATAGAGAGATTGAAAGGCATGGAATCTAAGTATTTGAGAATTCAAATATTACTGGAACTTATAGTACTAGAGTGGAAATGTCAAGCAATGATTGGAGAGTTAAGCAGAGACCAAGACAAGATGCATCTCACAGGTTAGAGAACTTGGGCTTCATCTTCTAAACACTAGCAAGCTAGAGAGCTGGCCTTGTGCATATGAAGGATAGGGAGTTGTCACTAAAAGTTTTTGAGCAGAGGAAGTAATATATTTGCATTTGTGACTTAGATAGTTCCTTCTGGAAGTTGAGGAGGATGGATTTAAAGGAGAAGGAATGAAGGCTGGCAAACAGGAGGATGTGGAACTAATTCACACAGGAGATGATGAGGATCTAACGTAGAGCAGTTGTAGAAGAGTCAGGGAGGGGCAGGAATGAAGAGGAAGGAAAACAGCAGAAAGGTAGGAAGGATGGAAGATGACAGGGGCTCTGGCCTGACAAGGGATGGACGAGGAGTTACTGAGGTCGAGGATGCATTAAGAGGAGTAGAATTGGGATCTGAATTACCAGGACTATTCTAAACACCACAAACATTCAGTCTACCACAGAAAGAAAATCCATATTTCTGAAGATTCTGCCAGCAATTTTCATCAAAGTAAAATTCTACTGCTTGCTGCCAAGAAGAAATTTCATTATTAACTTTGAAATTGATATCTGCAGCTAGAATATTACATTTGCTTTTCCTCCAGGCTCTCTCACTCACATGTGTACAGACATACTAATTCAAGTAGTTAGATCTTCAGTTGTCTCCAAGAATTAAATCCAGACATTGTTTGGTCTAATAAGGGTGGTTTACTGTTTATCTGCATGGAAGACTCTCCATCAGTTTCAAATTAATCTAGTCTACCTCAGAAGTCCCCTGTAAAACCACAGCCCCAGTGCTTCTTCAGTAGACCTTGAACTGGTAACCCCAGCCCTCCCTCATTATGAGAAAGCTCTCATCCTCCATTTACAAGAATAAGCAGGAGGAGAATATTTTCTGCATGGTTACCTTGCATAGCTTCCCATTGCTCTCAGCACTGCCAAGAAGGGCATACAATTCAAGGTTACAATTTCTGTTATGGCTGGGAGGTAGTCATTAGTGCTGCCCACCACATGTTTCTGAATCTCCACCTCCTGGGCACATGATAGGATAACAATTCTTTGAAGTTAGGTGTGGACATATAACTCACTAGGGCGAATGACATGTGAATGAAAGTAACATGTGTCATTGCTGGGCAGAAGTGGAAGAGGCAGGCTGCGAGTCACCAGAACTCTTGCCCACTGCTACAATGATTGTGGAAGCATGTATTGAGAGAGGGCTTCTGATAGCCTGGATCCTGACTAACGATGATGAGCAGAGTTCCCTGAAATTCCACATTAAACATGCAGTAGTATGAGTAAGAAACTTCTGTGGTGTTAAGTAACCGAGATATTTGGGGTTAGTTATCACTGTAGCAAAATCCAGCCCATCTTGACTGCTAGTTGTCAAGAAAGCAGCAAAGAAAGAAGATCAGGAAGACCAGCTCTTCTTCTTACTCCCTCAAATCATCCTCACTTCACTGTGCCTCATCAACGTTCTCTGGGAGGCAAAGTGGAGAGCAAAGTCACAAGCACATAGTAGATATCATTTCTTAATGGCTCTTACTTATACTCCCCTTTCAATAGTTTTGACTATTACCATTGTGCTTTCTTTAACTTTACATTAGAAACATTTGCTTCTGTTACATATTTATTCATTCATGCAACATTTATTGATTTACTGCTTTGAAAAGGCATTCTACTAGACACAATGGAGCAGCAGTTGTCATACTTTTTGGTCTCAGAATACCTTTACACACTTAAAACTTAAGAGTTTAGGGGCTGGCCCTGTGGTCGAGTGGTTAAGTTCACGCACTCCACTGCAGGCAGCCCAGTGTTTCGTTGGTTCGAATCCTGGGCTCGGACATGGCACTGCTCATCAAACCACACTGAGGCAGCGTCCCACATGCCACAAGTAGAAGGACCCACAACGAAGAATATACAACTATATACCGGGGGGCTTTGGGGAGAAAATGGAAAAAATAAAATCTTTGAAAAAAAAAATTTAAGAGTTTGTTTATCTGGGTTATAGTTATCAATATTTACCATATTAGAAATTAAAACTAAAGTTTTTAAAATGTTTATTTATTAATTTTAAATAACATTAATAAACCCATTACATGTTAACATAAGTAATGTATTTTATGAAAAAAAAACTATATTTTCCAAAACCAACACTTTGATGAAAAGAACAGCATTGTTTCACATTTTTACAAATCTCTTTAATGTATGGCTTAATGAAATACAGCTGGATTGTCATATCTGCTTCTGTGTTCAATCTGTTAAGATACGTTGTTGTGGTCAAATGATATGAGGAAAATCCTAAGATCTTCCAAACCTTCTGAAAGGGTCTTGGGGATAACCATGGCTCCCCAGTCCCCACTTTGAGAACCAGTACTATAGTGCAAGGGTCAGAAAACTTTTTCTGTAAAGGAGCAGAGAGTAAATATTTTAGGTTCTGTGGGCCATACAATCTCTGTTGCAACTATACAACTCTACGCTTGTAGCATGAGAGCAGCCATAGACAATACATAAACTAATGAGCACGGCTGCGTTCCAATAAATTTTTATTTACAAAACCAGACACAGGTCAGATTTGGTCCATGGGCCATAGTTTGTCCAACCCTGCAACAGATGATATCTAAATGAATTAGACACAGGTCCTGCGCCCTTAAGAAATATATAGCTAGTAGAGGCAATAAGACATGTCCCCACACTATACCACAAAGCAGAATGAGATAAACATCATGTGAGAAGTCTCAAAAAAGGTGCTTTCAGAGTTCAAGGTCAGTAAAGAGTATCTCAAGTTGAAAAGGTTTCAAGAAGAATGTGGGCCTTCAAGAATAAGCAGAATTTTGACAGAAAGTCTAAAGAGGAAGGAGAGTGAATATTCAGCGGAGAGAATGTTCAGGGCAAAGACACTAACAGAGGGAAGCACTCAGCAAATTCAAGCAATGCTAAGTAGCTGCTGAAATGTAGTGTAGATAAAGGGAAATACGGTAGTGTGACATGCTGCTTATTCAACTTTAGGTCACTATGCAATGGACCTTGAATGCCAGGCCCAGGGGTTTGGATGTTGTTCGATATGCACTGAGGTACCATTGACCATTTCCACATAAGAAGATAACTTATCAGCCAGGCATCATCAGATTAACTGGAAGGCAAAGTGTAGGATGCATTTGCATTTGCCCAGCTACAGGCAGGGACCCCAGATAACAGGCTATTGAATTAGACTAGGCAAGAGGAAATAAGGACCTAAAGAGAAGCAATGACAGTAAGACTTGAAGGGAGACAGAGGCGAGTAACATTAGAGAGGTAGCATTTAACAGATTCAGTGGTTCACTGTGGGTGGGAGGGGAAGAGAGAGTGCACGATCAAAGATGACTCTAACGTTCCAAGCCTGAAAGAAGGGAGAAAGATGGTAAGGAACAGGAAGGTCAGGAAAAGGGACAGAATTGGTGATGAGAGGAAAAGTTTGATAATGAACACGCTCCACATATCAGCATTTTGCCAAGTACAAGTTCAAATGCTCACAAATCCCAAACTCTCCTTATTGGGAAAAAACTCTCTTTTATAATTCCAGCAGATTGTCAAAGTTTTTCCAAATCTATGCCTCTTGAAATCTCCTCCAAGTCCCTAGTACTCTGAAATATAACAGTATTTCTAAGTTTTTATTCTTTCTCCACTTTGATTCTATTTATAGACTTCTCAAGTCAGTATACCCATTAGCCCATTGTAACTACAAATTAGGTATCGATAAAATAACTATTGAGACCTCTTTCAGAAGCTCAGGATAGTCACTAACTCCCTTTTTTATTTTAAAGTGGTTAGGGCTGTGTGTATTTGATGAATGTTGTAACTCTTTCTCAGATATCAAATAAGTTTTCTGAATGTCTTACGTTAACTAAAACCTCTGAAGGTAGATTTCAGTTTGCTGAAAGATTTTATTTCCTATAGTTTTTTGAAACTTGTGACTCTGAAAAGCTATAGTGAGGGAATTTTGAAAGGCCAGAAGTGTATGTGGAAATACTACAATAAATGACTCACATAATATTCCCAATCAAGAACAAGCACACATCTTGGACCAGCTGAAGATAGGAACTGAGGGAGAGCAGGTGAAATGCTTGGAATCAAGATGAAAATGCTCTAAACTCACTAGTTGCCTAAAGAGGGCCGTGCTATGGTGGTTATTCTCCACCCCAAAGGTAGGTTTAGATGGATCCGAAAAACTAAGGTGAGAATGTATAACAAAGCAGAAATCTAAAAGAGTCTTGGCCCATGATAAATCATCTAAAAATTGCCTAGTGAAATATATCTTCAAAGAAGGCCACAGATGCACTATGGGGGCAGAAATCTGAACTATTGTGCTTCTGTAAATCCCATCCCCTTCTTCCACGAATAGTTTCCTGTTATCTCCCTGGTTGCAGGCTCAAAATCTGAGGCATCCTGGATTCTTTCCTCTTCCTCCTCTAATATGGAGTCAGTTGCCAAGTCCTGCAGGTGCCATCTCTAGAACACTTCTTGCATTATCCCCTCCTTTCCATTTCCAAAGTCACGATCCTAGCCCAGAGTTTCATTCTCTCTACCTGGTCCATTGCAACCACCTCCTAAATCTCTCCCCACCTAAAGCATTGCTCCATTGTATTCCATCCAAATAACCCCTGGCAGATTAATTTCTCTAATACACAGTTCTGGCCGTGCTACTTCCATGCTAAAAATCTTTCCTAGACCTTCCACAAAATGGCGCAATTATTTTGCCATCTTAACACACACATGCTTCATTCTCATGCCCTGTTAACTAAATGTGTCAACTTACCCTATCTCACACAAACTCTTCTTTATACTTTCTCAATAATCTGGTTGCTTTTATACTTTCCTCTTAGCTTAACATCGCCTTTCAACGTCTCATCCTGCATTTACTACAATATCCATTTGTGGACGTAAAACCCATCATTTAAGGCCCATTGGAGTCTACCTCAGAGAGCACAGATTGGTGGTTGCCTAAAGCGGCAGTGGGGAGGGTAAGGCAAAATGGCTGAAGGAGATCAAAAGGTACAAATTTTCAGTTAGAAGATAAATAAGTCATGTGGATATAATATACAGCATGGTGACTATAGTTAATAATACTGCATTGCATATTTGAAAGTTGCTAAGAGAACAGATCTTAAAAGTTCTCATCATTGTAACTATCTGTGGTGATGGATGTTAAGTGGACTTATTATGGTGATCATTTTGTAATACATACACACATCAAATCGTTATGTTGTACACCTGAAACTAATATGCCATATGTCAATTATACCTCAATAAAAGAAAAAGAAAATGAAATGTCTATCTCCTCTAAGAGAGATTTTTTTCTCAATTCTCTTTTTATGCCCACTATCCGGATAATTCTTCTGATAAGCACTTCAAGAGAGCATAATGCATGCTACTGTGTTACACACTGTGCACAAACAAGTCTGTCCTTGGGCTCTTCTGGTGGCAATGCCCATTGCCTCCCTGAAATCGCTACCTATGAGCTTCTTTCATCTCCTTCTCTCCAACTGGACTATGGAACTAGAAGAGGAAGAGCTCAATGAACATTTGTTGACTTGAACGTATTAAAGTGAACTCTCTGGGTTCACCACTTTCCTAAAGAAGTTCCAAAACTTTTTAAGAAAACTCCAGGGCCAGAGACAATTATAATTTTCATTTAGCCAGTAAGCTTTCCAACAGCTGAAAGACTCTCAGTTGCTGAATTCAAGAAATGCCCCAAAAGAAATAAAAACAGTTTTCTTTTTTTTTTTTTTGCTGAGAAAGATTCACCCTGAGCTAACACCGATTGTCAATCTTCCTCTTTTTGCCATGGGAGATTCACCCTGAGCTAACATCCACTGCCAATCTTCCCCTTCTTGTATGTAAGTCACCACCACAGCATGGCCACTGACAGATGAGTGATGTAGGTCTGTACCCAGGAACTGAACCTGGGCCACCAAAGTGGAGAGTGCCAAACTTAACCACTAGACCACTGGGGCTAGCCCAAAATTTGTTTTTAAAGTAAAAAAAGTCCTACTTGAAATTCAGTTCTTTAAATTCTATTGTTAACTGTGTAATCTGGTTGTAGATGAAACAAGAATCCACAGCTACTCCAATGTAGTCTCATTTAAAATAAAATGGTATTATCTAATATTAATACTTAGGACAATAATAACATCAAACACCGGATAAGTATCTACAAAGCAAAACACTGAACTGGATCAGGAGGTCCCTGCCTGGCAGATTTACAAACTAGACAGACAGACAGACACAACACAAAGCAAAGTGAAGACAGATGCCAGAATGTGCAGAAGATGGCAGGAAAAAACTCTAAACCTGATTTTATTCTTTGAAGTTCAGACCTAAGAGTCTGAAGCAGCTGATCTCGACTGCCAATAACTGCAAAAGGACTCAAGTGTTTTCCAAGGGCTCAGAGGATGCCGGCTGTTAGATGTCAAACTGAATTCACAGATAAGTGCTAAGAGTGAAGAGCCATTCTGCACCCACCAAGATAGGAGATGCTCCGGCACTCTCATAATGGCAAAGTGTTTAGGTGGGTATTAACTTGTCCTGAAAAATAGAGGTGAAAGCTTCTCTTTTGTTCTCAGTGGCCCAGGCTGGTTTCAGACCTGCTGGTGAGATCTGTAAGAGGAAATCATTTTTGGTTTTGTTCCAACTTCTAATTCGATACCTTGGCAGCATTCCAAATGGGTAAGAGCTGTAAGCTCCTATCTGCCTCAGGTGACAACTAAGATAAGAGGCACACAATGTAAAAATGATGAGAGCTTGCTCCCCAAAAGCAACTTCAAATGTAGCTTTTTAAAGGTAGTTAGTTACTTCCAGTGACACTAAGCCTGAAAACACCTTGCTAAGAACACTGAAAGATTGTTAACGGAACCTTGCTCACAATCTTGTTTTTTAGCTGATATTTTTGGCAGTGTTTTTGAAATACAATTTCATATTAACTATTAAAATAAACTGATAACCAAATTCATCAGACCAGGATGAGCAAAAATATGGGGAAATAGTTTTTGGAGATAAACAACATTCATTTCTGGTCACTAGTTTACTGTGGCCAAGATGGGCCCTAGTGAAAACTGGGCTGTTGGTTGCTTTTAATGAAATGATGGAGTGTCAAGGACTAATAAAAGTTTACTGGACAATTCCCATGTTCCAAGTACCTACACTGCTCTGGAGGAGACACTAATGCATGAGATACAGCCCCTGCCCTAAAGGAGCTTTTTTATGTAATTGAATGGAAAAATACAAACGATGGAGCATCAGAGGGCAACAGAAAACAATATATTGTAAATCTTCAATTGTGAGACACAGATAATAGGAGCTATGGAATATTAGACCTGAAAAGATCTTTTGCATTTATGAGAACCATTTTATAAAGGAGATAGAACTTCATTTGGGCTGTACTGAATAGTTTGGGATAGGCATGCCTTAAAAGGCATTCTTGGAAGGGCAGAGAAATCAACTAAGGCACAGAAGTACAGTGTGAGCCAAAAGGAAAAGGATGAGCTAATTAGAAGTTCATACTGAGAAGAGATGAGGCTAGATAGGTAGGTAGAACAAGCAGGACTTAACACTACTTTGCACATCTTCATTATGTAATATGTGCATGTTAAATTTATTGAATTGATGTGGTAGGCAATAAAGAGCACTAGGAGAGGTGATTGAGATTATACACCAAGGCTGTTTGTTTAGGAAGAGAATATATCACATAAACAGACAATGAGAAGAATTTTCTCTCATGACTAAATCGTGTTTTCTTAGAAGGATTGGCCCAGGGTGTATTCTTTAGGTTGCTTTCCAAATAGTTGCCATATTTCCATGTCACCGACAAACTGATCATTTTGATCAATTTCCTTGATGCTCTATCCACACCAATATTTCAATGTCTAAATGTCTGACATGGAATAGATAGAACTTTCAGAGAATAAGAACAGCTACAATTTCTTGAGCAATTCCTATAAGCACTTTGCTAATAACAGTCATGCTGGATTTACTGAGTGCTGAGAAATATGCTAAACACTTTACATATTTCTAATTTAATTCTCATAACAATCCTATGTTGGTATCAATTTTGTAGTTGAGAAACCCAAATTTATAGTAGAGAAGTAACTTGCCCAAAGTCAAGAGGCTAGTAAGTGGTCCACGCAGGATTCTAACCCAATCCTGCCTGACTCCAAACCTCATTGACTAATCTTTATACTCAAATTTATTTTTTCCCCAAGAAGTATCAATGAGAAAAAAAGAATCTATTAGAAGGAATGCATGATTCTTGCGGAGAAAATAATGTGAGTACCAGAAGTGACTGCTGAGTTTCTAAATCTTTTTGGCAATCTAACCACATGTATTCCCCATACTTTAACTTCAATAAGACACTACGCATCAAAGTTATAGATGAAACTACCACATGATGAAGTTCAAATCCTACTCTAGACAGATGATCTGTGGGATTTGGGCAAGTTACTAAACTCTCTAAGCCCTGTTTCGTCATCTGTAAAAGGGAGGTAATAACAATAGCCACTTCACAGGATTGCTCAGAAAATTAAATGGTATCACATAAAGTACTTAGCTCAGAGTTTGTACCTGAAAAGTCATGAATTACTGTTTGCAATTTTTATTATTATTCAAGAAAAATTATTATTCAAGCTCCTTAGACAAACTGTATAACAGAAATCATTAAAAAGTTATTACTTCAATAATAACTTCCCTCAATTCTTCCACTACCAAACTCCTACTAATCCTTTAAGATTTACCCCAAAGTCATCTCCTCCCAAAGAATGTTCTACCATCACCACTCCCAGACCAAACAGATGTTCCCATAATCTTACGTGTGTGCGTGTATATTTTCAGTCCTTTCCCTTAGCATTTTATACAGTTGTTATCCATTGTGTCCTGCTTCCCTCATTAGAAAGGAGCTCCCTGAGAGCAGGGACTCAGCTTATTTACCACTAATTACCTGGCGCCTCGTACAGGGCCTGGCATGCAGCAAGGTGCAGCACATGCATTTATATCTCTATGGGACATAAAGATTATTAATACAGTTTCTCAAAACGTGCAATTTACTCCAAGAAAAGCCCAGGAAAAATGTAGCACAACAAACATCATTTTAGGATGAACTAAAACTTCCCCATTAAGTCATCTGAGAAAGACACCTTCCCAGGAAAGTGAAATTTCCTCATGCTAGAATAGTAAAAAGCTTAAATCAATAGTTTATTATAAGAAGGGTAATAATAAACAGTTAAAAAAAAGCCTAATGATGTCACTGTGGATGGGCTTCTTGGCAACCAAAAGAAATTTATTTCACATATAATCAAATCTGGAAATCTTAAGGGAAAATCTTTGTAGTTTTCTGTGCATGTTCTTTTCTCTTTTAGTTTTAGGTATATAAATCTTGTCTCTTTATCAAAGCCCTTTATTTTAAAAGACAAAGATTCTATCTTATGCTACTTTTTCAATGTCCATAGCACCTACTGCCTTTCCAACTCGTAACGATATTTGGGATTTTTTAAGACCATTAACTTAGTAAGTTCTTCCTCTTACCAAGCACTTGGATGCTTTCAAACTACCTTCAGAGACCTCGTCTCAAGTGATCTTCTTCACAATCCTCTGAAGTAAGAAGGTACGGACTCATTACCAGCCTGAGGAAAGCCAGGCTCCGAGAAGTGTTCTGCAGAGGCAGGGCTGCCAGTGCCAGGCCTAGCCCTTACTCTCAAACTCTTTCCACTGCCTTACAAAGCACTCAACTTGAACTCAGAAGAGCAGATCACCCAGAAAATACATTATTACTGTCCTCTTTGATAGTAGAAGGAATAAATCAGTAATTGTGAGTTCAGGAATCTGTAAGCCTTCCTTTCAGGCATTCTTGAGGATGCTGTCCACTCAGTAACCATGAGCCCAGGCTTCGTGCCCTCCCACTGCCCACCACCACCACCATCCTTGCCCTTTCCCCGGTCATTGACTTACTTAGCCATCCCACGCTGGGAGTGCGCCGCACTCGAGGGTCATCATCCAAGGTGCGGGTTGCTAGGCAGGGCACTGAGTTCTCAAGCGGGCTGCGGGCTTTAGTGTCAGAAGCAGAAGACAGGAGGAGGAGGAGGACACATGAGCAGCCACAGCAAAGATGAGGATGAAGCATTAATTAAGAAGAAAAAAATACTAAAGCAAATACAGAAGCGAGTTAAAGGAGAACAATGACATATTACATTGCCACACACCCCCTCCCACAACCCTGCACCCTTAGATGGAGCAATCTCAACACAGAATGAAAGGCGTCAAAAACATTGCATTCAATCATTATAGCTCCCCAAGTACCAGCGGATGATCCGCCCTGCAGTTCTAATACACAGAGCATGGGTTGTATCCAGAAGAAAGATTTACACAACGAACACTAATCTCAAGATGTAAGATCAAGACAGTTAATAATTTTGCACCACATAAGCACACACAGAGAGAGGTTATGCACAGTTTTGTAAAGCACAGGGGGCAGGGTGTTATATTAGTAAAGAGCTTTCTTCTGATCTACCCAATAGGCCCTTCTATGGATCTTGTGCACAACTGCAAAAGCAACATTTCATACTTCCACTTTTGAAATATTTTCCTTGATGAATATAAAGCTAGTTTTCAATTTCCCTTGCCTCCTTTTTCAGCCCTTCAGAAACAAGACACTTGGATATAGATAAATCAATACCCTAATATAAACTAATTTAGAAATGAACATTAGTCCTCATTTTCTGGTGCCCTTTAATACTTATTTTACTATAATTTTAATATGTGGTGCACCTAAGCCAAATCTTAGACCACATCAAAGACAGGATAACGATGCAGGCTGAACAAAGACTATGGCCCCTCCAGATATTTTCATCAACTTCTGCCTGAAGTTTAGTTTCATTTGGGTTTCATGTTATCTATTTTGCTATTCTCATTAAACGCCTCACTTCAAGGCTAGTAAGAAATAGGCAGCATAACAATCCTTCAAGGAAGACAATGAGGTTGGAAATATCTAACCATTAGACTACAGACAATTTGACTTGAGAGAGGGTTTTTCCCCTGAATAATAAAGATTGTCATTAACAAAGCATATGGAACCAAAGCAAAGATCAGATCATCTCTTCACACAAGTGTGCAAACAACAGGGCAACAAATGGTCTTCTTAAGGCTATTGTTGATTTGGGAGGTCAAGTCTCAAATTGAATCATTTACAAATTAATGTACATTTATGGCCAAATTTGGGCATTCAGCACATTATAAAATCTAGAAACATTTTTGTCAATTTATCTGTCTGTGTTTAAAAGCTGTAAATAAAGCCAGGACTTGTGAGCGGGCCATCTGTGCCAGCACCTGTTTGAGGCAAATCTGATGTCTTCTCTTGGCAATCTGAATTTTTAATTGTTTCCCATAATTGAACTTCTTTGCAAGTTTTTACTGCACTAAGAAAAATGAAAAAGGGAAATGAACCAGTTGAGATTATTCCAAAATTGCTTTTGTCAAGAGGGAGGCATTTAGAAACATATATTATCATACTGACCAAGTTTCGCCTCCTATTTCTTTTGACAACTGAGTGACCTGCTTAAAGAGCCAATATTCCTACAGGCTTAGCCACAGGAAATGAAAGAGGCTAGGCAACTGGTAGCCATTTATCCAGGCCCAAGCAAGGAACTACTGAAATTCCAGAGCAGTGAGAACTGACAGAGGTTGGCAATGCAAAGTGAACCCAAAAGAGTTTTACACCCTTTAGCTTCTGATCAGTAGGTAGCCACCCAAATTTTATCACTGATACCACAGCTTGCTCCTAAAGTGAGTAAAGAGGTCAGCAGTTGCTCCAGAACTCAAATGCTGATAACTAACTTTTCCCAACAGCTTTTCTCTCCTCTGCTCCCTTCAACATGTCAGTGTGTTATTTGCTGGGCACTAAAGCTGGAAATTCCTTTTTGCACAGCCTCCACTGACGTTGGACCTCACCATCAAGAGGACAGTGGAATGGAGCCTGGCACACACCAGCAAAGAACCTGGCTCCAAAGACAGGCATGAAAATGAAACTGCCCATGGAGACTTGGCACCTGTGTTTTAGCAAAGCTGATTGGAGCCATCTGGCTGCTTATCCTCATAAAACTGGGAGGCTCCCAGCATCCATTACTTATATTGGCAAATTCCAACATTTTGATTTGTTGGACCCTCTGTGTATTTCTGTGCAGGAAGAGATACACACTCTGTAACCCTTTCGTGTTGCTCTTTTTCTCTTTACAGATTTACTCCAAAGATAAAATTTTGAAAAGTTATTCCCAAAGCTGGAGCCAAACTTTCTATAATTATACCATGGTAATTATATATTATATATGCCCTTTCCAAATAATGCTTTCTTTGTACCTCTTCTACACTCAAACCACAAAATAAACTGCTTAGCTTTGCTACTATCTTACATATTCTCTTATAAATCACTTTTGCCTCGCTTCAGGCACAAACAAGGTAGAAACTGGATTATATTATTGTGACTTGATGAGGAAAGATATGGCTCTAAAGATTCTTGAGTGATGGTTTCCAATATCTAGACAAGAGAAAAAGGTGTGTGAGGAGGATTTTTTTTAAACATTCATGTTTCCCTTGAGAATCAACTTGTCCCAAACCATCAATCTAAATCTGTTCAAAAGAGGGTGTCGCTGGTTGAATCATGCAAATAGACCATAAAACCTCTCCAGCAACATGCTTTTTTAACAAGCCTATTAAGAATAAGGTAAATTTTACTCATGTTAAAGTTTTAGGACTCCTTCAGGATTGCAATATTGTATGTTCAAACAGTTATGGAGCATCTACTATGCATTCCACACTGTTATTTAGTCAAGAAATTTAACTCAAGAGCACAGCAGCATTTCACCTGTAAACAGATGAGATACACTGCCTGGAAATCTCCATTTGGAAAACCAATAAAGACATTCCACTGCGATGTTTGCTGTGTATTCCTGCCTAGAGAATGATCTCCAGAGCCCTTCAATATCACCCGAATACACAAAGTAAGAGACCTGGACTCACTGATGTGTGGGAAAAAAAATCATGGTTGAGGGAGCTCATTACCCATTGTAACTGAATTAGCATATTGTTGTTAAGCACACTAGGTTCCTCTATTTTTTATGCTTGCGCAAGTTGTTTTACATTTCTGATCTTCAAGTTTTTCATCTGCACATGGAGATAATGATATATAATCAGAAACACCATAGAGAACAACCCCTGTATATAATGAGTGCTCAGTCAATGGGAGGTAGTATCGTCATTGCTACTACTACTAATATCATAGATGGAATGATGTTTCCTTGTTTAACATCCTGGAGGACGTTGGAAAATACTAAAGACAGCAACCTTGACCTACTTTAAATTCAGAATGTTTTTTTTAAGAAATCAGGTTCACAAACCTGAAAAGATCTCCTTTTTGTCCTTTGTATTCACATGAAACAGGGTTTGAGTAGAATAAGGCATGCTTAATGATTCTTGGAAGACTTTAATTTTATTCCCTCTTTCTTCTTTTGGGAAGACACGGCAAACAGTCCACCTTGCTCACATTCATGTCTTCATTTTGCCTTTCCTCCTTTCCTCACGTTTTCCTGTTCTTCCCTCTCCTCTTCTCTCTATTTCTCTGTCATAGAGAACTGGAACTGGACGTGGTCCCAGAGCTACACCTACTCTGCTATCTGCTCTTAGAGTAAGGTGAGGCTGGGAACACAAGACTTCACAAGGGCGGCTCTATCAGGGACCTCAAGCCCTGAAAGGAGATTTTCTCAGGGTTGGCAGCAGCAAATCAGTGAAGGGCCTTTAAGTACATGGGTTTTCCATAGAGGGAGAAATAGAGAAGAGAGTACTTATATGTGGTAGGATAAGCCACAGAGCATCATTCCATTCCTTTACTCCATCACAGACCCTGCTGCATAAAACAGAATGGCAATTAATTAAATGTTAAACTATGTTTCTTTGATAACATCCTACTATACATATATTGTTTATTGATAGCTAAGAACTGTCATTGCTCAGTCAGACTGATCAATCTTTATACTCTAAATTAAAAATACTATAAAGTCCATGAACAATACCTCATTATATATTATTTGGTATCTGTAAAGTTGATAATGAAAGCAGCACTGTTTTAAACATAAAACTCCAAGAATGTTTTCATATATGGAGTGTTGGGAGAAAAAATTTGAGAGACACAGGAAATAACAGAATACAAAATAATGGTGGGGAATTGAAGTTCCGTCCTCAGTCTTAAATCTGAAAAGCACTAAATTTGCCCCTTAAAACATTTCTGCATAATAGTATTCCTTACAGGGGTATCTCATGCTATGCTTATCAAATACTTTTCACAAAGAGATCTCATTTACTCCTGGTTGTATAAACAGAATAAGACATCACTACCCCTATTTTACAAACATAAAAAAATTGAGCCTCAAGGATATAATGTAATTGCTCAAAATCACACTGCTACGGAGTATTAGTCCAGGATTGGAATGAACTCTTTGTAAAAGATGGCATCACATCTTCAAGAAGATTATAAAGTTGGTCTTTATTGTCAAAAACTAGTCACCTGTGTTACATCTCTTAAGCTGACTCTTCATTTCCATAAAGAGCAGAACAGACGAGCAAACCCCAAAAGGGAATGACCCATGGAAAAAAATATGCTATTGTTTATTTAAAGATTTGAACGCTATAAATCTAAAAGATCAGTCACCTGCCTAGGGAAAAAAAGGAAAATAAGAATGGCGTCTGATAAATGAACTGGAAATACTACTGCTATTAAGTTACTATTATTAAGGGATCCTTTCATTCTAGCACTTTTCTAGAACCTTTCCAGGGATTGGTTAATTTAATCTAAGGCTGAGAAAAGCTTGATCATTCACTGGGTTCTGGCCAGGACAATCATCTGTGCTGTGCAAATGAATGCAGAATTGGAGTTCTGAACAAAACAGATGGATGTGTGCTGTTGGTTTTTGGAGACAGCTGATTGTGTGCAGAAAGGCACCTGGGAGGATGACTCTCAACTTAAAGTGATGTGGGTCTGTTGGCTGACCTATCTTAGAACTAGAAAAGCATAATGGCCTGCTTCAGAGGAATATAATCTTTGAGGAAGTTAGGGAAATGTCTGACCTATACATTGATTCTGAAACCAGGACTAAATTCAAAGATATGAAGGAAAGGGGGGCTGCCAAGTAGAACAACCCAGCCAGAGACAATTGGGATAAGCTGGAATCCAAACCCAGACAAAAAGCTAAGAATTTCCAAAGGGACTGAGAAAGCTGCCAAACCTGGCGGTGGTCCCAGTCAGATCCACCCCATGCCAGTATCCAGGCAGCTTGATCTAATATCCAAACCAAATACCTTGATTACTCCTAATCTCAAATCAGATCCAAAGCAACAAGAGCCTAGCTTATCCCACTCACGTTTCAATGGGGCCTAGAAATACTGTTAACGACAATAAAGGAAAAGATTTCTTTCCATTGTTTGTTCTATGTTGCTAACCACTATCTATGTCACTATAGGTAACAGTAACAGACTACACTTTTTAAAATACCTCAAAGTGTTGTGTGCTTATGTCGGAAATGGCAGAGTGGGAGAGAGCTAGGAAGCTGCATCCTGCCTGGTAGATGACATTGAAAAGAGCAATCTGGGGAGAAAGTAAGTGGTGGCAACAAGTGCTAGGAGCAAGTGGATCACACTTCCCATACTTGACAAAAAAAGAAAAGCAGTGAATTGAGGACAAAACCCAGAGGTTCAATCAGGAACAGGCCCTGGGCCCCATGGAATACAGAAGAGGCCACAGGGCACCAGGAGAAAGCATGGAGAAAACAGCGTGAGGCCCAGGAGCCAGCTGCCCTGGCTTGAAGCTGCCACCTCTTCCAACTCCTCGTCTACCTGCAGGAGCAGCTTTATTAAGTCTTGGATTCTCCGCATAGTTTAGGGGATCCTTGATAGCTAGCTGTTTAGCAAAGAGTAAAATCCGTGAAGGGGACAGACTTTTCTGTAAGAGGGCTAGGATGAGAAGGGGCTCTCTCCTTTCCCCTTTCCAATACCAAAGGGCAGAGGAAATAAATCAGCACTACCTCATGAGGCTCTTCCTACACAGTAAACCATAAGCAAACATCACTCCAGAAACCACTCCTACTCAGTATGAGATCTTTCTTTCTTAATTGTGCTTAAACATATTACATACAATTTAATATTATTTGTTGAGTGATTACTATGTGCCAGTTACCATTCTAAACAGTTTACATATATTCTCACTTAATTTTCATTATCTCTGTTTTACAGACATAGAAACTGAGTACTAAATTACCTCTCTAATTTTTGAGGGGGAAAAAAACTAATGAAAAATGGGGTAATAAAATTGGATTGAGGAAAAATGAAATTCATAGCTTAGGTGCAATTGGATAACTAAAGTCACTTCTCAATAAAGGACATCTGTACTCCCAGACCACAGAGGGCAAACAACTGCCTTCTATGATAGCCTAGGGGGAAAAAGTGAAGAAGCCAGGAAAAGAACAAGGACACACTGATGATGGCTTTGCCCAAATTTCCACAAGGGTAGTGAAAGCTGAATACTCGAATTAAGGTTCCTACTTGGTCTGGGTCCTCCAGTAGGTTCTCATTCATCTTTTGTAAGCTCAGACAATACATACCAAATGTATCCGTTTAAGTGGGAAATGATATTTTTAAAAATCAGATCATCCTATAAACCATGATTTTTTAAAACAGTTATCAGGTGACCTTGTCATAAACATCTTACCAAACATTTATTGAATGAATACCAATTAAGAATAAACTTCACTTTCACTTTCTAATAAAAAGCAAACTAAATACATCTTACTTGATTTTTAAATACTACCAAGGAACATCCTTAGGCTTAAATGTTACTCTTTCATAGTAACCTACAATAATACAGAACTATTATCTAAGTACTTCAGACCAAATCATTAAGTAGAGCATATGCAATTGCTGATAGCCAAGTTTATTTTAGCCACAGAGATGGCAATTTCATATGGTTCAACCTAAAACAATAGTGAGAAATAGAGTAGGTAAAGGAAAATCCAACACCAGAGGAAATAAAAACTTTATTAATTTCTTCATGCAACACTACTTCCAAAGAAATGCCTCAATTAATATATTGAGAAATTACAGCACTTGCCTAAAATTTAGTACCTGGCAGACATGTCCATCAGAATTCATCAGATGTCTCAGACAAGTGGCAATTTCACAATAATTAACATCTTGGAAACTAGCCTGATTCTTCCTTGATTTATTACAAATAAAATGTTTTTCATTTGAAAAAAAAAAACTAAATTACCTTGAACCCCAAGCCACATCAGGACCCTAAAACATGAGAGTTAGTCTTTAGCTCTGGAAAGACAGTGATGATCTGGTAGTGGCTATGCTGGTCAATGTTTGAAAACCAGTTCTCCTAGGGAAAATTTGTATGTGTGTGTGTGTGTGTGTAGTAAATTTTACTGATATAAAGGATATGTAGCACACTCACAAATAATAATAAAATGTACAACACTATTGTAAATTGCATATAGCCAGTTGATTCTTATAGAATGCTTTTGTTGATTTTTACCAAACTTTTTTATCAGTAGCCAACTTACAGCTGCAAATGGCAAACAAGTATAGTTCCAACATCCATGTTGAACATCCATTACCATATACGCTAACAAGTAAGACAACAGCAAAACAATGAAGACTTATCTCAGACTTCACTCATTTGTCAATGATATGCCAAATCATATTCTTTGCTAAATTGGATAATAGTTTTGAATATCAAAAGAACATATCCTCAACTCTTTGTGCTATTTACATTTTAACAGCTATTATGGACTAAATGTTTGTATCCTCCCAAAATTCATAGGTTGAAATCCTAACCCCTGATGTGACAGTATCAGGAGGTGGGGCTTTGGAAGGAAATTAGGTCATGAGGGCAGAGCCTTCATGAATGGGATTAGAAACACAGGAGAAAGATGGTCAGTCTCCCTCTGCCATAAGATACAATGAGAAGGTGACTATCTACAAGCCAAGAAGAGGGTCCCCACCAAGAACTAAATCTGTGGCACCTTGTTCTTGGACTTCTCAGCTTCCACAACTGTGAGAAATAAATGCTTGCTGTTTAAGCCACCCAGTCTATGGTAATTTGTTCTAATAGCCCAAGTTGACTAAGACAGGGGCTATAGACATGACACATTTTTAAATTTAATCTGCATTACTAGAATTTTCTCCATGACTTTTTTAAGTCTAGAGACAATTGACAAAACAATAAATCAAGCCCGTCTTTGTAGCGCGTGCTGATTTCGATGGTGGAAGGACTACCATCATGGCCAATTTTCAGCTTCCAATATGAAGTCACTTGAATGCAGAGTTGGGAAGATGTGACAGTAGCACTCTATTTTATAGTATTTCCATCACACAGATGCAATAGATGTAAATAACCTGAACAGTGCAAACTACAGTAAAATAAATAAGAAGTGATGAATTGTGAGTATTTATTACCTTTGGTTTTATATCATTATTTAATTGTATGTTTATATAATTTAACTTTTAATAGCAGCTATGTTTAACAATCAGCTCACAAAATTCTGATAACAATTGTCTCTTGTGAGCAGCTAAGAGGTGGCTCCAGCATACCACTGGGAAATGAAAAAACTTCCAATTCTGAAGTATCTCCACAAACTTCAGCTACTAATTACATTGTTGCTATCACAACTAAAGCTGGCAGTGTCAATGAGTCTATTTTCTAGCCTATGATGGAAGACTAAGGTGACTTAAGTTTATCCAGGCTTTACAAGAGGATATTAGAATCTAGCTCCAACTACAATAGATATAAGATTCTGGTTTATTAAAATAGAAGCAAAGTACCAGAATTTTTTACTTTAGAAATTTATTCTAAGAACACTTCATAATAAAGATATTAAGTAATTAAATCCTAACATATAAAGGCAACTATATAAACTTGCAAGTTAAGAACAAGTGCCTCCAGAAAACCAAAAATTTGCCCCCTGATAATTTATAATAATGTAGCTTGGAGGCACATGAAAGTCATTACCATAGAATTTCTCAGAGCCAAATCTTGCCTCTGGATATTTAAAAGGAGTTAGGTAACACAAATGCCAATAATAATACGTTTTAAAAGGCCTAATCATATTCCATGCTTCAGGGTGTAAGCTGATCAGCTGAAGAGCCAGAAGAGAAAAGAACAGCCTGCCCTTCCTATTTGCTTTCTGCCCAGCATATACGACATTTCACAAGTGAAAAGGTGAATGACAAGGCAATTTCAGCTTGCCTCTGAAGTACAAAGATCTACTGAGAGGATAAAAGATTGAATGACAGAGATATCAGCTCATTAGCTGTATTCCACATCCAAATACTTTCTCCTAAAACGCAAGATACTGGCTTCCAAGATCCATCTGTTCCTAATTTCTATTCTGCCTGCACTTCCATGAAAATGAAGCTCACACCATACGGGTACAAGGCACCCTCACTCTGTCATATTCGTTCCTTTTCTCTTTGCAAATATAGCAATATTTGAAAACAGTACATTTTCTTGCTTCTTTCTTTATACTACCACCAACTTCATGATAAAAAAATAAATCTCCAAATAATGGAATTTCATTTTATATGAGAAAGAGGATAACAAATAGGATATAAAAGACAGACTTTCACTTTAATTTCCATAACTTTAATAACATGGGTTGTTTTCAAAATGAAATATTTGTGACATCAGTTATAAAAAACTGTTCACCCCATAACATTTTCAGCCATTAAACAACCCCTTTTTTCAAAAATACAATAAAAGGGAGGGGAGAAAAACTAGAGGAGACACACAAAAGCAAAACATTTCCAGTCAGCAGCAATATTCCAAGTAATGGTAGAACGATCAAATTGTAGTAGGAATGTTCTAGATTACATTCTTCCTTTTGTAAACGTTTTTTATAAAGAGTATTTTTATTTTAATTATTTATTTATAACCTGTCTTGCTTTTTAAAAAAATTATGGCAGCAGTTAAATCAATATATAAGTCACTCAATAAAATTAAACTTTTCATTTGGTTCTACTTAATGACTAAACACTCATTAAGAAACTACAAAGACGAAATGGTTCAAAAACATATCAGAGAGAGTTTGCTGCTAGTAAACTCTCTTCCCCCCAACTATTAATTTTAATATTAAGTCAGAAAACTCAGTTTCCAGAAATGGAGTAACTGAGTTAGAATTCAGTTTATACAATTCACTTAGCCCACCTCTGCCGTGACAATATGTTTTATGTTATTCTGAAAGTGCAGCTGAAGGCAATGAATTAGAAGCTCCTTTATCTCCTCATTTCTCTTAATACTGAAAAAGCCTGGGGGTGAGATGGGAGAGATCTAGTTCTACCAGCACAATGCTTAGCAACTCTTTCCACCATGCTTTCATTTTCCATACTTCATGGAAATTAACTTCTCCCTTCTCAGATTGCACACAACCATGAAATTTATTTGAAACAAAGACAATGATACAGAAGATAGACACTTTACAGGAAACTGGTAAACACAATAAAGTATGAATAAGACACAGGGCCTTTCCTGTTGCTATATAATGGATATAATGGGGTGAATATGCCTCCTTAGATAATTACTCTCACATCTAACTATCATTATCAGATAACAAAAAAGATTCTCTTTCAAGTAGTAAAAATAATGTTGAGTCCTACTCTGATAAATGATCACTTATAAGCTGGACACCATCTCACATACCAAGCAAACACTTCATGATAGGAGATTTCAGGGCACTTATCATCTCTTAGTCTATCCTCCAAATTCTGACAAACCACCGTGTCAAAATCAGATTCCTTGATGTACTCAATAATCTACAAGTTTGCTTACTCATCTGAAATATTCAGTTGTTTCACCATTATTTCAGCGTATCATTAGCAAACCATGTCAGTCCATCGGAACAGATGTATACGGAGCAAGTAAGGCATCTCGGCATTTGATGCCTACAACAACCACTGAAATCTTCCAGACAGGACTGCCAACCTGCCCGATTGTATAAAAAGTGTCATTATGAAATGGCTGTGGCACATGAACTTGAGAAAAGAAGAAATATGGAGAGGGGTTAAAAAAAAAGATGACAAAAGATGGAGCAAAGGTGAAGGAGGCTGGTAAGAGAGAGCAGCAGCCAGTCGGCCCCTGCATTACCATTATCAGGGTTGGTAAACATCCTACTTGCGCTGGAGACTGTCTTCCCAATATCAGCCAGAGATCGAAGGTTGGATTTCTTGGTCTGATGCCGATGCTTGCGGAGCAAAGTATATGTCACCTTATCCTTAAGGTCAGGTTTCAATAGGCCTGTCTCAATCTGATGGTCAACAATCATCTCTGAAACAGAAACAAAGCAAAACAAAAACAAAACTCAGTCACAAGACCATGAAGTTAATTTTTTACTCTAACTTTGATGTCATCCTCAAATTTAAGATCAACATACTATTTTCCAAATTTCCAACTTCCCACTTACAGGGATACTGCATTAATGAAAGAGTTATAAATATTATAGTATTAATTACATGTTTGGAGAGGAAGAATTGTCTTGATTTCCTTTCAATTGCAGTTAATAGTGAATTTATGTTCATCGCATTGTTCTATGAGTAATACAATAAGTCAGGAATTTACACTTTTCCGTTAAGTAAAAAAAAGATGGTATCATAGCAGACATATCAGAAATATAAATCAAGTGAAAAAAGCTTCTAGCATGCAAAATTCGATGTGGCGACATTATTGATCTTTAAATTTATTTTCCCCAATTCTTCCGTAATGTTATATTTTCTTTATAATAGGACAAAATAAAGGAAAACAGTACCTTTCCCCATATCAGGTTATTTGACCATCGATTACTCCAATGAAGAAAAGATTAAACTACAAATTTATGCCTTCGTCATTTCTAAGAAGGGAGGCATATTCTTCTTGTTTAGATCTAACTAAAGCCTTTCCAATATATTCCATTACTCATTTTAAAGTATAACCTGATCAGAATTTTCTATGAAATTTTAAAATCGTAGTCTTACTACAAAAAATAAAATTTCTATTAGCTTTTTTTTTTCAGAATGCTTTTAACTAGAAAAGATGAGTGTTTCATAGAAATTGCTCTACGGGTGGCTCTGCTAAAGGACAGGTTTTACTCTAATAAAAAGTAAGAAATCCTTTTTCTCCCAAGTCAGCATGCCAGCCATATGGCATCAATGTAGCCTGGTGTATCCTATTCTAACGTGACATCACAGGTCAACATTTCCTCTGTCCAGAATGGGGCTCAGGACAAAACATCATAGAATCCATGCAAGATGCACAATGGAAGGACAATGTCTCACTCCATGCAGGTAGAGCTTTGTCCTCTGCGTAGAACCAGAACAATGAATCCCAAGCCTACCTTTTCAGGTACACGGGTGCATCTAGCACACGTCAATATTTTCCCCTTGGGCAAACTTCCCAGTACACAAAAGTGGAGAAGGGAACAAAAGTTCTTCTTTTCCAAAAGTCTGACAAGAAAACTGATGGGTACTGTAGGATAACAGCCTCTCCTGAGCATTCCCGTCTCTTTGTAAAGAGAAGTTACTGATGTTCCAGGGGCTTGGCTTGGGCATCACTGCACCTCTCAGAGTCCATCTTTATAGCAAGCACTCAGAACTGGCCTCACAGCGTATAGCCAGAAACCGACAATTTACACAGTGTACAGTCAACTATTTGGAAGCCAAGCAGAGGCTGAATTCAGGACATTCCATCACACGCCTTACACAGAGACCATAAACGTCACACAACGCTGGACCATGGTAGGAAGCCTGGGTAAGGCAGGAAGAGTTTCTCCCATAGGAATGTTTGGTTTGAGTGTGGCCTTTAGCTCTGAGTATTTTTAACTGCACAAAGTCTAAAGTCTACTCAGTAAAACTCTCAGAACTGATCCTGTAATTACAATTAACCTTCTGCTCCACGGTAAAATGACTAGATGCGACAGAACACAATCCCTCTACTTTCCCTTTAAGTTCAACGTGGAAAGTCCATTCTACAGAAGAACCATAAAAATAAACAAACAGCCCTACCATATCTGCCGCAAGTGTTATCAAACTCCTACACTAATTCCAGGGTTGTGGATTAAAGTGTTTCTTATCTGCCCTTCCTGGCAGGGCCTCCCTCTATTCTCGCCCCGCTCGTTGTAATCTCAAACCAATCCATATACAAGCACAGCCAGCCCTCTGTTACTAATGCCTGGAAATCACCAGTTAGAACAGGTTAAACATCTGTGTGGCTTCTGCCCTTATTAAGTTTCCATAAAAATGGCCCACATTACAGGGATCTCTTTACGTATAAACTACAAAACCTTTCAAGGAAAGTGGGGGCAGTAACATTTCACAGCTACACTGAAATTAAGCCTTCAGTGTTCAAAATCCCACAGCCACTACCAGTTGAGAGAGAACGGGCCAACTCTAGATGACAGCAGAGCTGAAAGGAACTCAGGGAGCACCAAGTTCAACTTCTTGTTACACAGATGAGAAAAGAGAGGGCCAGAGAGGAGACTTGCTCACAGACATAGCCTAATGAGAGGCAACCCCCCCCCAAATCAAACCATGTTTTTTGACTCACGGTTTAGACCTTTTTTCCATATCACACAATATTTTTCTTTATTTAAAAAGGAAGCTCTAGACCAAAAAAATATTCAAGACGTGCAGAGCTTCTGCAAACCAAGAGAAAGATGGCCACATAACAGAAAAAAACGCCAAAGGTGATGAACAAACATTCTTAAAAGAAATGCAAAGGCCCAAGATATATTCAACTTCAAGACTAAATTTAAACAAATTTATACAAATATAACCAATTATGAGACATCTGTTAATCTATCAAAGTGGCAAAATTTAAAACACTAATCCTCAGTGATGTGAAGAATGCATGCAACAGGCAATTCCATACACTGATGATGACAGTAATAACTAGTACAACCTTTCTGGAAGGCCACATGGCAACTACATAACAAAACCCTTTAATATTTTCAAACTCGTTGAACATTTCGCCATTAGAAATCTACACTAATGGTGATGGATGGTAATTAGTCTTTGGGTGGTGAACATGATGTCATGCACACAGAAATTGAAATATAATGATGTACACCTGAAATTTATATAATGTTATAAACCAATGTTATCTCAATAAAAAAAGAAAGAAATCTACACTAAGGAAATAAGCGTCTTCACAGAAGAGTAACAAAAATGCTCATTCACTTCTCTTATTTACAATAAAAACTTGAAGGCAACTTAAATGCCCAATAATCCTTTGCAGCCATTAAAATGATATTTATGTTTAATAACATGGAAAGATATTCATATTATGTATTTAAGTTAAAAAGGGCAGATTAAAGTGTTACAGTATGATCCTATTTTGTAAAATAAATTGCATATGTGTAAACTGAGATGTACAGAAAACCTGCTGGGAGGGCAGCTCTAAACGATCAGATCAGTGGTATTTTAATTTCTATGTGTTATATTTTTCTGGATTATTTAAAAATGAACATATATTAGTTTTGTGATTAAAAATAAATATATTACCATCTTGAAAACATAAAAGGTATAAAAAAGCAAGAAACAACATGACAACATGCACAGCTCAGGCATGCCTTTAAATATAAAAATGAGAACTCCAAAAATAGAGCTACATTTTCCTAATCCATTTCCCAACATAATAAAACACCTGAAATGGCTCATTTTATTTTTTAACATAGGAGGGAGGAAAATTCCCATGTACTCGGCTTCATATGTGAATGACATTCTTTCAATGTAGAATTATAATGATGACAGTAATAATAAAGCTATTAAAATAATCCATGAAAATGATGTTTTATCCTTTAAATACTTTGAAGACAAATTTTTCTATTAACGTTAAGAAGGGATTCTTCATGAAGAAAAAAAGAAGAGGTCCTGAGGAGGATCAGAATTAGGCTGAATTTTTTATGTAAGTGTGAGATGTAACACCTGCTTCAAGAGTCGCCACTGCTCGTGGCCCTCACGCGGCAGGATCTTTGCACCTGAGAGGGTGGGCGTGCCTCTCAGAGGAGGCCAGTGAGGAGGAGCAGGTGGGCTGCAAAGAAGGATAAAAATCACGGTACTGTTTGTTTGATATAATCACCCTCACTGGTATTTCTTTTTCTTCTCACTTGTTGAGGTAGAACTGAGGTGGAGGGGAGATGCGTCTTCAGACCTAGCTGTACGTAATTCTCAACTCTGAATTAGCAGCATGATTCAGGACAAAACGACTTTGCTTCATCCTCTGCTGGAAAAAGATTTTTAAATAACCAAATAATGGCACTAGCTCTTCAAGTTACTGGGCCATCTTCTGACATTTAAAATGAAACAAGGGCTTTTTTTTCCTTCATGTTTTTACCCCTCTGTAAGGTTTTGATTCTTTCAAAGGATTTTTAAGTACTTCTTTTCAGCCAGTTAGACTCTCTCAAGCATGCTCTTCTCCCCACTCCGGCAAATCTTTTTCTTTCCTCCTTTTTTTGTTTCACTTGTGATGTGCATTTGCCTCTGAACTGTTTTCCTGTGTTCTCAGCTCCAGAATGACAACACTGGCTCTCTGCCTGCTTGCCCCAGGGACTACAGAGCAAGCACAGTCCTGAATGAGGATACCTCAAAGGACCTCATGGTATCTAACTTTAAAATTTAATGAAAATTTTTAAGGTAAATGCATGGAGGTTAGAGAAAAAGTTCACAGCTGATAATAAAAAGTAATGGAAAATTAAAGTGACAATGTAAAATGCTCAATGAACCTTTCTTAGATGTAGTAAATACCAGAACCTCTCTCTTTGGCCATTGGCTAACAAGGCTCCAGTACAACGTGGGACTCTGTCTTCTACTGCACAGAAAGGATTAGTTGCTGAAGCTCCTCAAGATGGCCGTTTTTGGTGCTGAAGATCTCGGAGACAGTTTTACAGAAAAGTCCAAGTATGCAATTCAACTTTAACTTTCGTCACCCCTGCTGACCAGCTCCAGGCATAGCAAAGAGGCTGCTAAATTGTTTCCAGCTCCATCCACTACACCTTCCAGAATCTTTTCTCCTGCTCATGAGGTCCCTGAGCATCTCTCTACCTGACTCAGTCTACACTCAGCCCTCTGCCAGGTGACATGTAGAAAGATCTAGATAAACTCATTTATACTGGGATAGCCATGCAAGTATGTAACAATTATACCTGATGCTCTCATTTAATTCTCACATCTCTGAGAGGTCCACCTTCACGCCTGCTTTTACAGATAAGGAAACCAAGATTGCTAAAAAGTTAAGAAACTTGCCTTGTCCATGGTCACATACACTACTAGAGGCAGACTTTAATTAAAACTTCCTCAAATTTAAATCAATCATCCTTTCTACAACACCACTCTGCATCTCGCAGAATTAATATATGATCTCTGCCAGAGAGTATGTATATTTTAACAGAGGACAAACCCTAGGCTCAGTGAAATGAATCTCAAATGGTAGAATTTCAGGCAGTAATGATGGCCTCCAGGAGGACTTCTTTTTTTAAATATAGGAACCTTTCTGCTGACTTTTAAACCACAGCACATATTCTCCCCCTAGATTGCCTACACATTGCCCAGTCACACAAGTTTAATTTCCATTTTGCCCTGCATTTATCCACTTCTGACTTATTTTTTCAACTTGTCTGATTTCAAACATCTTTGCTCCAGATTAGTTCTTAACTCTAAGAATACAGAAATTGCAATTCTCACTCAACAACTAGATTGATTTTTGCTAACATGATACTTTTTTGGATAATAATCTCTCTCGCAGCTTTTAACAAATGAAAAAGAGTTAGTGGAACAAATTGCCGAGAAAACCATTCCTTCCATTGTTTATCTCTGTCTTTATCAATGGCTTCCATCTTCCATTGGTAGAATAGTCCAAGATCTCTCGTCACATATCAAATGTCCATTTTCAGCCTCCCTTGCCTTGTCAAATATGAAAAGTTTCACATAAAGAAGCATTTCTTACATTATCTTCTGACTACCTATGTGGATGTGGATTTGTAACTTATCCCATTTACAAAATGATAGATTTGCAAACCTAATTCCAGGGCCTGGAACAGTGTCTGGCACATTGTAGAAGCTCACACGCTACTGCTGAATAAATGCATGAACTATTTAATTCAGTCTACTCAGCGTCTTCACATTGGTCTTTCTCCCTTCTCCTTAGGGAGGAGGCACCTTAAGTACCTCAGACGCATGAAAAGTGTGGGGCTTCTTTGCAGATCTAACTAACAAGCTCTCTGAAGAAGAATCAGATACAGATACATCAGCTAGATATATGCCTCAATTGACAACTAATTGTTTCTTTCAATACAAATGCTACAGCCTTCCCATCGTCTATAAAGACACAGAGGCCATAGACAAGCCTTTCATCTACAGATATTCAAAGAAATTTTAACGTCTGAAATTATACTGGAATTTTACACTGGTCACTTTGGGGGGCCAAAATCCATCATCCTCTTCCCCACAAGTGAAGGTGGGCACCTGCAGACCCCTTGGGAAAATGTAGTCATCCAAACAGGTCCAGTGGTCACCTGGTGATGGAATTTCCCAGGAATAACAAGCAGAGCCCCTGCACCTCTTTTTGAGGGACACACGATCTACAGAACACCTGGATCTGAAGGGTAATAAGGGAGGTTAGGCCAGGCTCTTGCTAGAAAATGGAAACAATTACTACTGTTTAGAATGTAGTGATGTGTGCCCAAAGTGTTTAAAATGGTAAGCTAACGTCCACTACAAAAAACTACACAACGCTAATCACAAAAGATGCCAAAGCTGCCCTGCACCATGAGGTGCAGAGACTTGCTGATGGTTGTATAAATGACACTCGGCACCAACATGTCCTGACTAAGTCAGTGACTCATAAGGTTCTGCCGGTTCCTTGCCACACACAACCTTTCTCTACACACAGTTAAAGGAGCCTTACTTCCACCTACAAAATCAGCCCCAACCTAGGAACTAGATGATTTTCCTTCTGACAGAGGATTTAAACTCTATTTTAAAGATGAAAAAACTGAGGCCCAGAGAAGCTCAGTGCAATGTCTAGGGTCCAAGATTTCTAGAAATTTAGTGTCCAGATTCCCAGTCCAATATAACCAAGGGTGGGGGTAGATGGGGCCCCTCCATTCAAAATATTAATCTCATGCTAATAAGTGAAGGAAATGAATGCAAATCTGTTATATACAATATGATCCAAATTTTAATCTAAAAGTAACACAAAAAATGAAAAGTATAAGCGAAAAGATTGAGAAACAAAGCTAGATAGAAATACGGCAAAATGCTAATAGTGACTATGACCCAATGGAGGTACAATAAATGATTTTTTATTTGCTTCTCAACATTTGTCTGTATTTTCCAAATTTTCTATAATAAATCTTACTAGTTTTAGAATAAAAAGAAGAGAGATAAGGGGCTGACCCCACGACCTAGTGGTTAAGTTCAGCATGCTCTGCTTTGACGGCCTGGGTTTGGTTGCCGGGTGCAGACCTACACCACTCATCAGTGGCCACATTGTGGCAGGGACCCACATACAAAACAGAGGAAGACTGGCACAGATGTAAGCTCAGGGTGAATATTCCTCAGGCAAAAAGAGGAAGACTGGCAATGGATGTTAGCTCAGTGTGAATCTTCCTCAGCAAAAAAAAGAGAGAGAGAGAAATGTTGTAGAATTTCCAACTCTGCTTACACTAGAGGTCATCTGCATTGATGGCAACTCTTGGATTGGTAGGAAAAGCTGAAAAAATGATAGGAACCTCAAACAACATACTTACCCACCAACTGTGGCAGAGAAGAAGCCTCCCTGTCGAGCATGATGGATCCTTTCTCCATACACGTCCTCAGCTCAAATAAGCTGTGGAGGGACAATGTGGCCACATGGGGCTTGCTCCACCTCTCCCCACCCTGTTCCACTTTTTCTTCAAACTTAATCCACCTAGGAAGATGAGATTAGTGAACAGCAAATTAAAAGTGTTCTAACCTCCTCTGGAAATAGCAACATCAACCCCTCCATCTTCACCCCCTCCAGCACTTTCAAAATGTCTCCTTTTGTGGAGTCTTAAGAGCTTATTGTATCATTAATTACATTACCTTTATAAGTACACCAAACAGAGTCACTAGACCGCTCCCTCCTCTAATGTTAGAGAGAAAGAAAACAAACCAAAAGGAGCCAAAGCATCCTTGGTTTTGTTTCTGTCTATACGTAACCATGAAATCTGTGAGAATGATTATTTAACTAAACATTTTAAATAAGGTAGGAAAAAATATGCATTTCAAAATTCTCCATGTGGGTAGAGCCTACAATGTCTAAAAATAGCCACCATTGTGAGAATTCTGTGGTGCTTTCACAAGGCAAGTGTATATAAGGTGAAGTATCAGTTATGAACCAACATTTATCTTAAATATTCGAAAAACATGCTGTGTAAAGTGGTCAGGTGAACATAAAATTCCCCCTTAGTGCTTAAAGACGGCCAGCACAAGTTGCTGTCTCACTTTAATATATTTTTCTCAGCTGACACATGCTCCCCTCTCACCGAGATTTCAACAGAAGCCTTACGCTTCAAGTCTGGCTCCACGTGTGTTTAAAAATACACAAGCTCAGTGAACAACACATCTATTCTGATAATAACAGATCTCATATTAACCATAGCAATGGAACAAAAAACGCTCTTTCATAGCTGCTTCTTTCTAAGACTCCTAGACATTTTGATAACTTAGTATTTTATAGCAAGAAAGAAAAGTTTAATGGAAATGAGAGAAAAACACATTTGACAGTCTTTATATCCCACACATCACACATATAGACTCTTCCTACGCTGGTAAAGGAAAACAAGAAAGCAACATCAGTTTACTATTCACCATGACCCCAAGAAAAATGCTTCTTTCTCTTATGTCAAACCTTCTGAAAGACATTGAAAAAGATAAAGAGGAGGTTAAAAAATTGTTTTTCTACATTCTTCTCCCAAAAGTTTAATGATTGAAAAATGTTTTCCTAGAAAAAGCTAAACGCTCACTAACTCACTAAAGAGAACAAAGGGCAGAGGTCAGAGGAAGCTCTCCATAAGGCACTATTTATAGACTCCTCACCACCCCCGGAGGAGGGGAACCAGGAGTGAAAACAGATCAAGAGAGCAGCCACAGTGTCAAAGAAAATTCAGAATTTTAATCAAGCCCATCACTCATGTGATTCAGAAGTATTCTGGCCATACCCAAAGGCTCTCCCTCCATACTCCTCGCAGGAAGTCTCTCTGGCCCAGGCAATTCTCACATTTCAATGGCAACCTCATCCTCAACCCGACCTTCAACTACAAGACCCTCCTACTTTGACCTATATCCCAAAAAAGTGAGCAGTGGAGATTTTTACATGTTTTCCTCCCAAGTTAAAAAGCCAACATCACCAACAAAGTTCTAAAATTTCAAAACTGGACCTTGTTTATTTCTACAAAAGTGGCTGCAAACATTCCAAGAGAGAAAGAAAGACCCTGAATACTCGTGTGTGTGTGTGTGTGTGTGTATGTGTGTAAATTAGTAGTTCTTCACTTTGGTTGATATGAGAACCTCAGAAATAGAAGGAAGTGGGAGAAAAGTGAAAATTTTACTTGACACTCACAGAATTCTATGGATTTGCCAAAAAAATAAAAGGTAGTTGGGGTTATTTCAAGAGTAATCATTTTTTGGAGCATATTACATTGGTTAACTTTAGGTATATTATCTTTTTAGGCTTTCTCACAGAATCTCTAACCATGTTTGTTGATAAATGATACATGAACCATATTTACATTTGATGTTATAATCTATTTCTCAAGCTAAGACTCTAGAAGATAGAAGATTCCATTGCATATGACACCAAGTCAGGGTTACGTAAAATTACGTTACCTATAAAGAGTATAGTGACTCCTTGTTTTTATTCCTAAAAGAATTCTTATTAGCTGAGGGATAGAATCTTTGGTCATAGAGTTTAAGTCCAAGGTGGATAACAAGGGCCAGCTAGAAACTCAGCAAAGGGAGTGTTTTATACAGCATTCACTTCCCTCTTATCTTTACTTAAGGAGTCTCCCTTCTGTCAAGTGCTATAAATCTGTATTGCCAAACCCATCTCTTAAAAGAAAACTAAGCCTCACTTACATATAGCACGTGACAGTGGCTCTTTTCTGCCATCATCCTCAATAACGTAAGTTTTAAAAAAATTTCTTTAAAAAGAAAAAGCAAAATCACTGCATTCTTTTGTGCACAATCTTTCATTGCGTTCCTCTCCACAGTTTATATCGTAGGCAACCTGACTGGAGGTAAACATGACTTTGAACAAGTTTTAAAAGTACATTTAGAAATCATAAATCCCAACTAGCTTGGATTTATGGAATAGCATTACTCACCCTCCTAGAATACACCAGCCCTTTAGGTCAAGATTTAACCATAAAGAAATGGAAATGTGAAGTCTCAAAACGAGCCAGTTCCTTCAAATCTACATTCCTAAGGGATAAGTATTATCTCATCGGTCAGCTTAGCATCTATTTCACTTTGAGTTCAGTAAAAACTGAATGTTGTGATGACGCCATACCACAGCATAGCTACTAACATAAGGGAAACTCTGGGACAATGACTATTAAAGTCCTTTAAAATGTATTGCTTGAATGGTTCAAGGAACTAACTATACTTTCAAGAAATGCTTTCAGGCATGATAGCAATGGTTTGCCCATTTAAACAGATTGTTTGCAGGTAGCTGCATTCCAGAAACAACACGTGCTATGTCTAGCCTCCTCACATGTCAAGGACAAATTTGAAAAAAACCTGAAAACTACTCAATTCAAATCAGAACCCATTAAATAAAAGGCTAAAGCAAAAGTACCAAAGTTCAGCCTACCCAAGCGCCAATGAATTTGTAAAGGTGCTTTAGAACTGCGTAATTACATTTTTAAAAAACAGACATTGTTACTGTAAAATGTACTAAAAGCTACTATCTACCCTTCATAATAACTATGAATAATCAAATATCTGCAGTGAGTTTTCTATTTTTCCTTTTGCCTTGGTACTTGACACGTTACAGGAAAATTAATTTCAGAAGTTGGCTTTCTAAATGCTTGCAATTACAAAACTGTTGTAACCTTGGAGGAGGAGTTTATTAGGTGAAGTTTATTTATTCCAAGGTCTTAGAAGAATAATGATAAAGTACACTGCAATTTAATGCACTTTGAGTGACCGCCAACCAAAAGTATTTCACTCGATTGTTGAAGAAACAGAAGGCCCACTGGGAATCACTGAATTTTGCAACTTTCCAATCATATGATTAAATATAATTAAGAAAACACAAGACCTCTAACTTAAAAACATTCCAGTTTTACAGTGGAAAATAGACATGACCTCTGCCCTAGAATATAATCCAACTATATAAAACTATTTAAATGGTAATAAATTTCTTGCTAACTAATCAGTGCCTCATCGCACATAAAAAAAATGCTAGTGGGTGTCTGGGATAAATTATGTTTTTAAGGAGAATTCTTAAATTTCTAGATCAACTATGAAAGTTATTGCAAAACAGTATATGTAACTACATATAATTACATAGATGATTAAATTTTTTTCCTTCAGCCTTTTTCTTACAGAAAAAATAAACTTGGTCTGAAATGGAATTTTCCAGAGTAATCCAGTCGAGAAAAGATAGAAAAGTCAGTGTGGAGTGGGAAGAGAGCAGTCCCTCTCTGAAGCTCCAGGGTCAGTCCACGGGTCTATGTTTGACGGCCAGGCCCTGAAATCAGGTTCTCTGGAGGTAGGCCAGGTCAGTCTGCTGAGCCAAAACACAAATGGGTGTCCCTTTGTGCCATCCCACTAGAAGTGAAACATCAATGCCCTCTTCCTTTGTTAGCTTGTTGTGTTTGTTGAGATTTGTGATGGCTTTCCTTTTTACCCAGGTTTGGCAGTAAAGTTTGAATCACTCTGGGGGAGTGGTCTTTACCATATATTCCTATAAGAGTTGTGAAGTCCAACATTGCCCATCTGAATATTCACTGAAGGAAAACTGGAAGCCAATAACCATTTTTGCAGAGATATCATGACTCAAAGAAAGAGTTTGGCGTGGGGGTGGGTAGTGATATCACCAAAGCTGGACCAGGACTTCTTCTTTTACCAGTTTGCTTCATGAACCCATTAGCTAGTGCCTGGCCATCTAGAAATTCGTAATGAGGAGCACAGACTTCTTCACTAATACCAAATATTCCATTACAATTACTGGCTACATTACTAAATGTCAGTATACTAATGACCTAACACTCAGGAGCACTCTTCAAAAAATTGTATTCTCTGCATTCCACTGATCATATACATTTTTCAGGTCTGATCATTCTACCCTTTGCACAGTCTTCAACCTGTGCTCTGTGTTGGAAGAGCCAGTGAAAATTCAAAGTTGTAACTTTTAGGTAAGGGAAGAGCAGAGAAAAGATGTGAAAACAGAGGGTGACAGCGTTAGCTGTACTGCAAACTTGACATAAATAAAGACTTCCTTTGTTCATAGTTTTACCTGACGGTGCTGCTTTCTAAGACTTAAGTAGGGTTATTTTTCCAACTAATGAAACTATTCTCCTTATTTTTTGAGACACAGAGCTAACGTGAACTTCCTGAAGTAGGACTAAAACTGCAGTAATGCTGAGACTCAACGGAGGATATTCTTGGTCAAATCAAATCATTAGCCAGCTGAAAAGTATAGAACATTAAAAGGGAGAATATTAAAAAGGGAAGTACTGTGTTCTGTGGGAGTGGGTCTCACAGCAGAAACTATATTAAGCTGGAGACGTCCGGAGGGTTAGTTCTCTATGGAATAAAATAGTTTGTCAATTGTAGTTTTCACAAAAAAGCAAAGAATTCTCAATTTTATAAGTTAGCCAGAAAAATATTCATGCTGCACTTTCATATATAAAATTAATCCCTTCTAAGCACTAAATTTTTATTTGTCTGGTAGGTTTGAGAGCTTTTCATGGGAAAAAAAAAATAAACCCTATCATGTCTGGAAACGACATCATAGTGGCAGTCAGAAATTATTGCAAAAACCCTCTGAAACAGAGCCTGTTGCAGGAAGTAAAAATTACTGAAAATCCTGAATCATTTCTGGAAGCACAATCACCTCTAAACCGCCTCCCAGTAGGATTTAGGTGGAGCAGTAAACTGAGAATCAAGGTTCCATTTCTCTAGTCATTCATTCTATTAACACATATTTCTTGATTGTGGACTGTATGCCAGGTAGTTGTAGGCACTAGGAATATAGTGATGAACAAAACCAAAAATTCCTGCCCTCGTGGAGCTTTCATTTTATTGGGAAGAGACAATAACAAGATATGTCATATGCTACATGCTAAGTCCCAAGGACAAAAATAATGAAGGATGGGGAATAGGGAGTGTTGGGGGGAGCTTTCAATTTTAGATGGGGCAGCCACTGAGAAGGTCATATTTGACCTGAAGGAGGTGAGGAAATGAGGCATGTAGATATCTGTGGGGGGTGCAGCAGGGAGAGCATTTCAAACCGAGGGAACAGCAAGAGCAAAGTTCCTGCCACAGGAGCATGACTGGCCAGCGAGGCTCAAGCAGAGCAAACAAGAGGGAGAGAAGTAGGAGACAAGGTCAAAGAGATCATGGTGGATAGTTCATGAGGCACACAAGGGCAGGTGCAGGGAGGAGGACTAATTAGGAAGCATTTGCAGTAATCTAGGTGAGAAATAATGGTTTGTAAAATAGATAAGATTTGCCAATGGATCGAGTAGGGGGTGCAGAGAGAGACAGGAGTCAAAGACGACGAAAAATGGAGTTGTTCACTGTGGTGGGGAACTCTTCAGGAGGGGTGATTGGAGGTGGGTAGATCAGAAGCTCTGTTTTAGACATGTTATTTTGAGATGCCTAATAGCCATCCAATTATTTGTTTTCAATTAAATAAGGCAAGAAGTCTAGGCTAGAGAACTGAATGCAGATGGCATCAGCTTCTTGATGAATTAGTTTGAAATATCAAACATCAGTCCTCTTCTGAGGTTTTCAATGGTGTGTTGGGTACCTTGGGTCTGTCGTTCAGCTGTCCATCAGTCAGAAAGAGATGGATTATCACAGAAGCCCAACTTTGGTCAAGCAATATTTCTAAGAAAGTATTATATTTAGAAAAGTTGTTTCTACGGCAATCAGTTCTCAACTAATCACACTCAACAAATATTACTGAGGACCTATTTGTCCCAAGCACTGTGACGTATTGGGAATACAGTAGTGAAAGACAGACGTGGTAGTCCCTGCCTTCAGATGAATTAGTGTAATGACAGAGAGAAATGAAAACAATAACATCACATATATGATTAATTAACTAATAGAAATTGTGGTAAGTCCTATATAGGAGAAGTTAAAGAATATAGACTATCTGTGAGTATGTTTCTTCCTGCACAGTTTCTCCCTGCACATGGCATACTCCTGCCACGCTTCCTCTCCAGCAATATAGTCTCTTAGGGACCAATCACGTCACCAAAATGACACATACGCTCCCAAGGAAATAAAATCTTCAAAGATGGTAAAGTATTCAAGACCATCTTAATCTTAAAAATCTTAAGTAAAAATACTATGCCCCTCTCATTCAACCTCTACTTATCTATACAATGAACTGTGATCTCTCCACATTTCTGGGACCAAGGGTCATATAAAATAAACTGTAGTCTACATTTGACTGAAAGAAAAAACAGAACACTACACCTGCATTCTACACTATATAGGTACTCACACAGAACTTTAAGATGAAAATAAGAGTCAAAGTGGCTCTCCTAGTCATAGCTGATCACACCAGTTTATGCACAGAGATGGAATTTTAGAGTATAAAATATGCACGAAGTTAGAGAAGCTGCAACCCAATATGACCCTCATGTGATAGAATAGAAAAGTCAAGCTCAGCAAGACCACATGACTACATGACTTGTCCAAAGTTAAACCACTAATTAGCAGAAAGTCCAGACTAAACTCAAATCTCCTCAATACTTAATTCAGCCTGCACCAACACAATTCTCACTTTCTTTTCTGTTAGAAAGAAGGAACAAAAAGGATGAAATGGAGATGCTAGTAAAAGTTTTCACTTTGAAAGCCTTCTTTTGGAGGACATTTTATGAACTAAAAGTGTACTTTACAGAGGACTTTTAATATCCGGGTTATTGGTGCTGAGCGAGGGGGATGAAAGACAACTACTGTATCACAGAAACAGGTCCCCAAAGAGCAAAGACTGAAGGACTTCAAGAGGGAACTTTAGAGACAGAGGAGTAGAAACTAGTTATTGCTCAATTCTGTATTTTCAATTCCTAAGACAGTGCTTGACACATACTAACCATGCAAAAAAAGACTGGTTGAATTTAATTGACTTGAATTAAATTACAAACTATAAAAGTCATATCTTAACATTATTTTGTTTGTGAAAGTGAAGTTCATTGAATCTCCGTGTAATGATGACAAGAAGAGATCAGTAACTGCATTATATCAAAGTCTTTATACTATATAATTGTTACATGTCATAGAAGATTTAGTGTGGAGTCTATAACGGAATCTATATGTAGAAAGAAAGGAGAAAAGCTCTATTATTGTGAAATTAGTGAACTCTTCGATATTTGTGTAATGCTTAACAAATTACAAAGCATTTCCATATATACATACAGGTATGTATGCATCTAAATAGCCGTGATATAACTAGACATATATTTGTAGATTATATTTACATATAGTACATATCTTACATAGCATATATATATAATATGTAGTAGGCACTGTTATCCACTCTTTATTGATGATAAAATCAAAGTTATGAGAAACTGAGTGTTATGCAGCTAACAGGCGACAGAGTCTGAAATTGAACTCAGGTCTCTAAACTCCGAATTCAGGTGAACCTTCTACTTGCTTTCACGGGATATTTAAAAGATGATAGGTTTTTACCTGGAACAGCAAGCTTGTGGGTAACAGTCATTGCCTTTGCAACCTCCCTCCTGACGGGGAATGGGTAATAAGTCAGACATGACCTCACATGAAACCTTGCCATGTGGGGACGTAGCTCTAGGCTACCATATTCGGGTGCCTTAGTTTATCTCTTTAAAATATTTTACTATTAAATAGCATATGAATGGAGATTGACTTGTAATTCCTTATAAAGGTTAAAATTGTAACAACATGGATCAATGAAACAATACTCCAGCAGTAAAATAAAACGTATCCTGCGTCCATGTCAATGTCAATGTAAAAGAGAAGAAAAAGAATCCTTTCATTCCTTTAACCCAGCCAACATTACGCCAGTCAGTTATTCAAAGTGCTCAGGTTAGAGAAAGGTGGTCGCAGACAACCATCTTGCCCTGCTCTTGCTTCCCCAGGTCAGTACTGCATAGTCAGCATGCCTCACCTCGCTGTCTCCTTCCACTCCATCTCCTGCCCATCCACAGCCAGCAGTTCATCCAGTTCGGTGAAGAGCTGAGGGGGTGCAGGGCTGTCATCCTCCTCGCCCAAGATGAATCGGATGCGTTCCGCAGCAGGAGAGACTGCAGAAGTGAAAATACTGTGGTTAAACATTGGCTGGACAACCCTGAGGAAAGTGTAGTTCCAAGCTCTTCCTCTGTCCCCAGAGCTGTTGGGCTTCCCTTCTACATTTTCAGTGGACATCTTCCTTGCTGAGCCTCCTTTCTCCTCAACCTGAAGTCAAAAAGAAATCAAGGCCCTTCTCTACTTCTTTGGTTCTAAACTGTATCCCAGCTCTCTACCACTCTCCTGAAGGACAGCACTCCAGTTCTGTGTGGTGTGTGACAAAGAACCTTTAGCCCTCAGATGAGCTGAGGTCCAACCGCATGACTTTCCCTCCTTCCCCACTTATGATCCATCCAAAATTGTTAGACAGAAACCAGCTTGAACCAATCACTTTTTCTACACAGTGGGAGGGGGCAACAGAGTACCCCAATCCTGAGTTTCCCCCAAGCCCTGCCTCCCACCCTCCCTCCCTCTGTCCAATGCCTAAAGCCCAAGCCCTCAGAGGCTCCTTGCTGCCTGTAACCGGCTAACTGCAAAGTGGATGAGGGAATATTTAACAAGATGGGGCCTCTTCTCTACATAATGGCAGTACCCAAAAATGTTTAGTCACACTTCAATGCACTTGAAAAACAAGCCCAAGTAAAATATTGTACACCTGAGGAAAAAAAATTTCCAACACACTCAAGCACATAATTGAATGCCCTACTAGCTCCTTTTGACCCCAACTCCTAAAAATCATGTAATGAAAAATTAACTAGAATTTCCCCCAGGTCATGGGTTATTTTCCCTCTCTTTAAAAAAAAGTGGAAAGCATTTGTAAAGTGATGGTCATACAAAACTAAGGCCTGCGAATACTCTTTATAACCGCTGGATAAAACCAAGAATGCAGTTCAAGTACACACAAATTTGTAGAAATATATGTACTCAAACAACTTAATAAAACAAGAAAATTCCTACCATCTGAAAACTGCTATAATATAGGACAGAATATAGTCCCATAGATCAAAATATATTTACCACGAATAAACCTGTGAAAAATTCTCAACCTAACTAGTAATCAAAACTAATTATTAAAATAAAATACATGTTTTGCCTATTAAAATGGCAAAAATTAAAAAGAATGATAATCCCAATGTGGGTAAGGGTTTAGGACACATACACCAGCACCTCTCAATTTATCTCACTGGTAGGAGCCTAAATGAGAACATCTCTCCAAAGAGAAATTTGAAAAAACATGGTAATGTTTATATCTATCCTGTAAGCCAGCAATTCTTCCACTAGAAAGACATTTATTCCAAATAAATAATAGCTGTTATCTCAAATATTTAGCTACATAGCTGACCACTGAAGCACTGTTCATAATTGAGAAAAACAGAAAAAGCCCAAATGTCCAAAAGGGAGGATTGGTTAAACAAACTATACTAAAACTGTTCAACAAAATACCATGTAGTCATAAAACACAAAGTCGAGATTATTGTTTTTTGATATTAAATGACAAAATAAAATTGCAAAATCATAAGCATAAATAAATTCTGGAATTGAGGCAGCCTTTACTTTGCACGGTTCCAATGTGCATGAATTTCAATTACCACAGTTTAGTTAAATACCACTAGTTCCCCAACAACATAGTACAAATTTCAGCTAGCCTGGTATATTAACTGTGAGTAAATGCATAAAGTACAAACTCCACTGCTAGCTCCTCAGTCCATAAATTACCATGTAAGTAACATATGTGCATCATGACCAATGACCAGTCATAAGGCTACTTTCAACGTCTGTCAGTGATTGGTCACTGCACATTTGTTATCCAGCTTATGCACAGGCAGTAGCATGTGTAGTAGTGTCACCTTCTTGTCTCCCAATGATAAATTCATATGACATGGATAATCAAAGAAGGAGCTGGCCAACAAAGATTAAAGTAGAGCACAGAAAGAAAAAGTGATAATGCTGGAAGTGAAATTTGTGCCAGAAGTAAATGGAATTATAGAAGACACAGCCGATTGTGGGCCGTACACAATGCTGCCATTCGCCATTTGAGGGAGTCTAGATATGCAGTCGGAGGAACATAGTGAAGGCAAATTTATCAACATAAATAAGGCAAGTGGTTGTATCAAAATGATAAAGATGTCCCAGAGGAAATGACACTGGCAAAAAAAAGTTCATGTTAAAGGAACTCTCAGAGACATTTCTTGACATGGAAAGCACGAAGGATAAAATGTTGGAAGCTGATCCAAACTTAGAGAGGAGTATGACAATTCGCCTGGCACAAAGAGACGCTTGCTCCCTTTCTTACGTTGTACGACAGGAAGAAGGCAAGCACTACTCAAACTACTCCCAATAAGATTTTGCAAAGAAATAAAACACCTCAATCTCAATGTTTCTAACATTTTAAATTAGCATGTACTAAATAGATATTAGTTTGACTATTTTTTTCATTTCCCTATATCTTTATAGCCAACAGCAAGAGAGATTCTAATGATTTGGCAAAATTTTTTAAAGGCCAAAGAACAATAGTAACTTTTCCCATGGATTGTTAGGATTACTTTGCAAAATTTCAGCTTGCATAGTCATTTTTATGGTCCTGCACTACTGTGCAAAGCAAGGACTGCCTGTACAGACATATTTCAAATATTATACAGTTTATTTCTTGGGCTTCTATTTTCTTCCTTTTACTTTTTTAGCAATTCTAAAGTGTGCACAATTCATTCATGTATTCCTTCAGCAATATTTATCGACTACTGTCTATGCTCTAAACGGGCTTTGTTTCAGGCTCTAAAGATAAAGCAAAGAACTTGACAAGATCCCTGTTCTTATGGAGTTTAAATGGGGAACAAACAATAACTAATTAATTATTTGGTTAAGTGAATAATTAATTAGTTAAGTGAATAAACAAATTAGTTCACAAACCAACAACAAGAAAAATATCTGAGAACTTGTGTTTGCAGAACATTAAAATAAGATAATCAAATAACATATTAATATAGGATACAATATGTTACACATCTATAATTAGAAAAAAACAGTTTTGAAATTTCTTAATATCCCTGAAAGAAAAAAATCTAAAGTTCCGGGACTTTTGTTAGAAACATTGGCAATGCCTTTCCAGTCAAGACATAGGAAGTTTAGTTATTTTAGAGGAAAAGGGAGGACATGAAAGAAATGATGGGCAGAATTCAGACTCTGGATAATACTTTCAAGGAGCAGAGTGTTCACATCACTAAAAATGTAGTTATTCATCATGGTGGTTCTGAAACTGACAATCACAAATTCAACTGACTTCTCATCGACATTTAACATCAAAGATCTCTGGAGTAGAACTAGTTTTTAGAAGGGGAAAGTCTACTTTTAGAGAGTCAATTTTTTGTCTGTTTCTAAAAAATGTGATGTGGGTTTGCCCCCACAAATGTTTCTCCTGCTTAAAGAACAGAAGCTCCTCTATAGACACAGCACACACGTCTGCTTGGCTCCAATCTGCAGAGCATTACGCTGTCGTCTGGTGTTCTCAAATTAGGAAAACAAGACTCACAGCTTATCAAACAGCAACTCAGCCATGAGTTCTGCAAAGTGAGACCCAAGTAGGATGTAGCATTACCCCCAGGTCTTGCGCTCTAGGCACCAAGTCTAAGCGCCTTTCAGAAGTTGTCTTATTTATTAAATACAATCCCTGAGCAACAAATATGACAATCCCTTTGGGATAAAATTCCAAAATCATGTGTCATAAACTAGCTCGCTACTCCAGTAAGTGTCTTTCCTCAGTTGCTCCCCTGAGCTTCCCCGGGGAATCAGAAATAGGAGGCCACAGGAATTGTAACTATAACGTGTGGGAGGGGCTTCCACTGCGGCAGCAAATACCCTTCTTGATTTCTAACATCATTCAAAGAGACGCAGAGTGAGAGTCCTCTGAGTGAAGTAAATTAGGAATTCACTTTTTTCCCATAAGTTTTGATCAGATAGGGAAATGAGCTAAACACAAGACACAGCATTGCACTGAGATTAAAAATATAGATTCTAGAGCCAAACTGCCTGGGTTTGAACCTGAACTCTGCTACATATATGCTGTGTGACCTGAGACAAGTTAATTAACCTCTCTGTGTCTCCAGTTCCCCACCTGAAAAGTGGGATGATGATGATAATCATTATAGTAGCTAAAACACAAGGTTTAAACTAGTTTAAAAATTGCTAAGCCCTCACTAGCAAAACCTGCTGAACTTATAAGAAAGAGAACTCTCACAGATATTGGCCTTGAGAACCTCTATATGTGGAAAATATATAAAGTAGGAAAGAAAAAAAGTCAAAAGTTCTGCAGATTTTACATCAATGAATTAAGTAGCTTCAGTAATGAGAACACAAAGGTGTACCTACATTCCAGGAAACAGCCAAGAAAAGAACAAGGGGAAATAATGAAACTCCTTGAGCCTCACTTAACACCTGGGGGAAGAAAACATCAGATATCAACTTGCATTACAGACGAATAGATTATGATTCTAAGTAATAACTAACCTAGTTTCATCACAAAAGAGAACCTAGAGAAACATGAGAGAGGGTGACAGCGAGGGAGAGAGAGAAACTGTCAAATTAATCCAATCACCTTTGTCAGAACAGAAGGCCTGTAGATCAAAGTGAAGTTAATGCCTCTAATTTGCCTTGATTTTTTCTTTTTTTTATTCTGTCCTCTGGTTAAAAGGCATTGGAGGTTTTTTCTTTTAATTTTTTTGATTTTTTTTTTTTTTTGAGTAGCTGTAGAATTTTCTGGAGGGTTCTACATCAACGTGCTTATCTCTGACTAATGCCCACCCGCAGGAGGACAACATGGTGGTCTCCAGAGGCTGGGGAGACCCAGTGCTCCCGAATCCCCATGGCCGACAAGAAGGAAGGCAAATAAGCGGCAGGAATGCTGTCCATACCCGCTCCCACCGCCAGCACCCCCAGCAGACATCGCTTACGCATCATCACATTCATTCCTGCGGAGCCTGAGCCCGGCCTCCGCGTTCACCTGGGCAGCCACTGTCCGTCAATCAGAGATGGCATACGAGAAGAAACCTCTCCCTCACGCCTGCTTAGACAACAGTCCACTCTCAGTTTGCCTTTCTTGTCACTCTGGCCCCAATCTGTGTGTCCAATCTTGTCTCCCACAGCAACCCAGAACTGTCTTGTGACCGACAGAAGAATACACCTGCTCATTTTCAGAACTTTTTCATTTTTCTTGTCTAGAACACTCTTTTCTCTCCTCTCTATCTGACTCTGACTCAATTTCCAAGACCCAGTCGAAAATTCTATCTTTTCCAATATCCTTACTAAACCACTCACAGAACTTGAATCTCTCCTTTACTCAAACTATAACAACACTGTGTGTCTGAATTATTCACTGCTCGTGATTACCTAACTTTTGTAGACATGCCTTCTCTCTCCAAGTAGATCACCAAGCTCCTGGAAGACAGGGTCTGTGTTTTCCATACCTTTCTCAAAGGCCACCATAGTACAGTGCTCCTGACAGTCACTTTGAATATTAATGAATCAGATATGGCTGAATAATCCTCGGACATTTTCAAGTACACAAAAACATAACCATTTGCAAAGAACCATTAAGAACTCGGAAGAACCTTGAAATGGAAAATATCTGTGTTTGGAAAACTGTCCTTATTCCATCTTTCCCCTTAATCCATCTTTGCATTAGCTGCACAGTGACCAAAGGATAGTCACCACTCCCTGCTGAGTAAGCCACAAAGAAAAAAGGGAACACTTCAGGTAAGCTGTTTTCCTCTGCTGGGTGCAACCTCCTGCTTCCCTGAGGGGCCCAACATTTCACCTGCACTTCTGTTAAGACGTTCACTATCCACTGCTCCATGTGCTATTCACGGCTGTGCTTTGTCTTTGCGCCTTTACTAAGCCAACCACCTGGTTCTTCCCCTACCTAAAGGACTCTTGGCACCTACCTCGTGCACAGCGAAGTTACACAAAAAAGCATGGATGAAACAATGAGTAAGACAGTGAATGAAAGAACGAATAATATATATTCTGCCCCAGTTTCTCACAAGCAATCTTTCTCTGCTTCTTTCCTCTGCCTCTGTTTAAGTGCTACTAGAAAAAATGACATAGTGTGACAAAATGGGAAACCCTGAGGCTTAGCAATAATGAAGGACAGTTCGATACTCTCACTTGGTAACTTAATATTTATTAGATTTAGTGTATGTAATACACTATAGTATTTGTTGAAAGGACCCAAAATATTTCTAAGATAAAGTCCCTGTCCTCGAGGAGCTTACAGAGGGGAAGACAACACATAACAACAGGAAAACTGCCATCAACAGAAATGTAATACACAATTACTAACATTTTTTAATGTTTACATTGTACCAGGCATTGTGTTAAGTGCTTTCCATTTATTTGACACAAGCCTATGAAATATCTACTATTATTACTCCCTTGTATTACTAGATAGGGAAACTGAGTATTAAGAGGCTAAGGGACTTTCTCAAGATGACATAACTAGTAACTGATAAGACCTCAAACCCACCGGTGCTATTTCTTAGCCACCACACTCTAATGGAAGATCTCATTTAAAAAGCAAAAAGAACCCAAAAACGGTCAGATTGCCATATGAACAATACAGGCAGTAAATGTACTGGATTTCAGAAGAGACAGAAATCATAATGGCATATGAAATAGTCCTAAAGGAAACTAATTGAACATTTGGTTCATTATCCACCAAAAGGCAATTTGTGAATGTGCTCTTTTATTTTTGGTCTGGGAAGCATCCCACTGTGGCCACCCTGCAGGCCACCAAAAACATTTTTTAATAGAAATAATGATCATAACGAACAAGTCATACTGAGCATAAGTTAACATGCAAATTTCCTTCTGTGGGTTAAATGAGGACTTCTGGATTTTGTATTTTCTTCTTGGCAAAGTCCACCATCTGGTAAAGTCTTAGCTATCAAACTAAAGTATAAAAAGAAATAACTATTTATTTCTTTAAGTTATTAATGTGCTATCACCAACTGGTTTACATAGTTACCATTTTAAGCATTCATTTCTCTCCTTCATTCTGACATAAAAGTTTGCGGGTCAACACCATGGTTGTTAGAACTTCCACAATTCATCTATTAGACCACTGTAGTACCCTAAAAATACACTTCAATATATATATTAAACCTTCAAACTTCATTTTCACATTCATAACTATACAAAATGAGAAATAACTAAATGAGTAAAGTATCATCTACATCTTTAACCACACACACACCGTAGTGGCTCTCTGTTACTCTTGCCCACTCAGCACTCCTAACCTCTTTTTCTGATACCAGCACCCCATTTTCCACTGGAGAACCATCTTTACACTTGTAAGTCCATTGAGGCTGAACCCACCTCCTGTGACCCAGGTTTGGACAATGAGAATATCACAACTCTTGGCCACAGCCATTAATTTTTGAGTGGACACTTTACCTAATCCAGGCCAATCAGAGTAAATAAGTGTCAGCCTTTTGTTGGAACTTCCAGGAAATAAATTTTCACTTTATGCTAAGGTGTTAAGATGGTAATAAAACCTTTGAGTGCAGATGGCCATCTTGCAACCCTAAAAGAAGAGCCTGCCTAAGAATAAAGCAAACACAGAAGAACTCAGAACCAAGCCAGGGACAGGTTCCTGATACCATCAGTTAAGTGCCTAGATCCAGCCATGCCTGAAGTCAGTTACTTTTCAATCATATGTGATGCTTCCCTTTCAGCTTAAAGTAATCTGAGACAATTTTTTTGTCACTCACAACCAAAAGAGTCCTCATACACATGTCTATGATTCCATTTTATTGGATTAGAGTCGAGCTAACTTGTATTAGCCATCCATATATTAGCATCTTCAAATTAATTGCACTGAAGAACCGTTTTTATAGAATCCAAGTTTTCCTGGAGGGATGTGTACGAGTCAGCTAGACTTTCTCCATGCCTTAACCTACCTCTACCTCAACAAATCCAGAAAATGACTATTGATTCACATGCTGGCAGGCTTTAGACAGGCAAATTAGATGGTTACTTTTTCTGTTTCAAATTAGCTAAGAAATTGAAACAGCCAAATAGCATTCATTAAGATGGATAATTTTAAAAATTCTTAGGTATCCATGTATTAATAAGCTCCCACACATGAAAAGCTGTCAATTATCACAATTATCCTTAATAGGCCATGACATTATTATTCCGGTATAAAGAGTCAACAGCACTAAGAGCCTGAATTTCAGAATACCACCAAACTATCTTGCTTAGGAGCACAGTAAGTTCAATTTCAGGTAGCAAGAGGTGATAAAAACTAGAGTTTGCTGAGACATTTTTGGGAAATATCTGTGTCTTAGCCTTTCATCTTCAAAATGTTGAAAAAAATAATTTACCTATGGTTTACAGTAGAAAAATGTTATCAGGACTCCGGTCGTATCTATAAGACACTCAGCATTCTTTAGAACAGCAGCCCTTGTCTTCCCCAACTTATTCTATCTGCCTCCTTCATAATTTCTGCCAACACAGGGAGATGGAAAAATTAAAACCAGGCTGTCAGTGGTGTGAATGTGGGTTTTTTAAATGCTGTTATGCCATTCACCTAGAAGTAGTCCCAGTGATGGTCTAGCAGTCAAATAAATTTTGTCTATGAAATTCCGGGGCACACAGTCTCAATAAAACATTGGCTCAAAGCCTTTCTGGTCTGTTGATTCTTTTAGTAATTATTCCAATTTTATTAATTATATTATTTATATTATTTCAATAGACAGACATAAAATTCAAATCAGTCATTTTGGGTTTCAGTAGCCTCAATGGTGACCGAAACTAAGTAACTGTTATGGACTGTTAGGTTTCACCCTAACCCCTAATGCGATGGCCTTTGGAGATGGGGCCTTTGTGAGGTAATTAGGTTTAGACTAGGACATGAGGATGGGCCCTCATGATGGGATTAGTGTCCTTATAAGAAGAGACACCAGAGAGCTTGCTTCCTCTCTCTCTCCACCATGAGAGGACACAGTGAGAAGGCAGCCATCTTCGAGCCAAGAAGTAGGCCCTCACCAGGGAACCAAATCACCAGCCACCTTGATCTTGAACTTCTCAACCTCTAGAACTGTGAGAAATAAATCCCTGTTGTTTAAGCCCCCCAGTCTATGGTATTCTGTTATGGCCGTCTGAGCTGACTAACACAGTAAAACTAAACTCACTAATGGTGAAACTAAACTTTTTTACTTTTTTTCCTGGAGTTTACTTTCCATGATATCAGTTTCCCTGCTTCATTTAAAACAGGCTTGTATGATATTCACAAGACTTTGTGGGGGAAATGGGCTCACAGAAACAGTAATAACCCAATTTTCCTGACTACTTGCCCCAACTGTAGATCACAAGACCGCATCCTCACTGATAAATCAACCTCCCAAGTAAGTGCTGGGTCCCTAAGGGATGTTTCACACATACTCATCCTTTCGGCTCCAGCCCCATTGTGGATTGCCTCTGTCTGCAAAACCACCTGGAAAGGGGACCATATTATGGACACTGTCACCAGGGCCCAGCATGGCAATGTCAATTCCCTGCCAAGGACGTTGCTTCCAAAATTCCCAAGGAGGAAATACCCAAGATGCCAAAACAACACAGTGGTGGGAAGAAAAAACCAAGTCACCAAGAAGTCTAGATGGAATACCATGACAGATAACATGGATTTGATGGTTCAGTGCAGAGTTCACTGTGTTGGTCTGCCCCTGCTTGAGTCCTCAGTCATGTCTTGTGACACCAACCACATGCCAGGGAATTTCCAGAAGAAAAAAAAGTAAGGAATTCCTATGACCATGCCCATTTATTCACATTTAACCACCAGGGCGTCCCTGCTCGTTAAAATTATGAGATATCTAATGCCTTACGTATCTGGATAAGCATTAACTTCTGATTTTGTTTTTAACTTCCTTCTAGTCTTTTGTTCAGATCAAATTACAGTACCCAAAGATCCAGCTATACCCAGATCCTTTCTTTAGTGAATCAATAAATTCTTTTTCGTTTGCTTGTTTATTCCAGTTATAACTGGTTTTCCTGTACTTGCAACCAAAAGTTTACTGATTTATATACTATGCATAGAAAAAACAGCAGAAGGATATATATGTTAAAAATTATCTCTAAATGACGGAATTTTTGGTGATTCTCGTTTTCCTCATTTTGCTTATATGTAATTTCCAAATTTTCTAAAATTAACATTAATGTCATTATTACAAGGAAATCAAACCAATTAAGGTATTTTTAACTGCTGACATGAGGACAGCAATGTCAAATTAGTGCCAGATAGTTTCCTACAGTACTTGAAACTGCAGAATCTCAATTCTCTGTCTCAACGAATGTCCAAAAGAAACATAACCCTCTAGCACTTGCCTTTACTGCTGTCTAGGGATTCAAACAGCCAGCTCTAAGCCACGTAACAGGACTGGCCATGGTTCTGAAAACCAGCAGACTGAGCAGCCACACGTGTCTAATATAATCCCATGGGCACAGAACAATGGGGATGGAAGTGAGGGGCTTCATGCAAGTGGCATGGAAAGGTAAGCTGCCTTCTGCAGATAGGAACTCACTCATTAATTAAGATAGTAGCGAATATAGCCACCCAGCAACCTCCTCCTAAAAGAAAAAGTTCCTAGTGCGTGTCATAGTTCCCATTTCCATTTTCCTTTAATTTCTAACTCCCTACTTCACTTCTCTTTGCTCTGCCAGAGCTGTCCGTGATAAGGTTTACATGATGAATCACTCTGCTTAAGAGTGAACACATCAGCATTTTCTCCAGGTTCAACTCAGAACAATTATCAGCACGATTTATACCCTGAGGTTTCTAAAGTCAGGCTCAATTCTCATCAACATTAGGAAATCTTCAAGATTCCCAAAATAAACTCTACAGACTTGCTCAAATGCAACTATTTTCTATACAAAGTAGCTAAACCTATTGCTCCAATATTAGTGTCACAACTACCACGCTAATGCTGCCATTAGATGCCTCCACATACAAAAGAAGACACCCTCCTTCCTGTAGACTCACTTTCAAAATGCATTAGAACATAAAGGCACAGAGCTATAAAGAATCTTTAGGACTTCTGACTTGATTGCCACATTGCCCAAAAATTCTACCCATCTTTCCTGGATAGCAATATTGAGAAATGTGATTCAAAATATAATCCCATTAAAAAGGGAGAGTGGGGACTGGAAGTATCAAGGAAACCTTACATAGGTGCTGTTTCTTTAAAAAGGTCACATTCCTCACAGATATATCACTGCTCTAGAGACTTTGATAGAACTCTGAATATCCAGAAATGTCAACAAGATTCTACAGTAAGTTTTTCTTCTGTTCTACCTTATTTAAGTCTGCTCTGAGTTAAGGTTTAAAAATTAGTGGCAGTGATCCCCAACATCTCTGAAGCTTAATTACATTCTCAGCAAAGAAAAATATATGTATTCCAGGTCTTCCAATACTACCTACTTGACATTTTTAGTTTCACATTGCTCACAAAGCATAATGCTTCATTGGCCTTGTTTTATCTACCCAAGAGACTCTGAATTAGGGAAGCCAACCAGCAACACAAGTCCATTGGCCAGCAAAGACCTCAAAACCAAGCCAGAATCTAAAAGACTATTTGGAAAATCTGCTTGAGAAACGGCATATGAATGACAAGAGTCTCATTACAAGCAAAATTTTGATGCTGTTTCATTAAGTACCTTCCCAAATTATCAATAGAGTTTGCTAAATCTATTTTCAATAAACAATAAAATGGAATCAGCTAAGTTTTTCAAACCATATTTTAGAGTAGAGGAGCATAATTTGTGATACAAATAAACTTCCTTCTACATTATCCATATAGCTAAATCACACAAAGCTGATGGAAAATATAGATCAAAGTGTGTACGCGGGCTGGTTAGGGATTTTGATTTTCTATTAAAGTGTGCTATGAACAATCCATGTATTTGACAGAGTAATATCAACAAAAGTAAAGAAGTCATCCTTTTCAACACCGTAAGCTTTTACTATAATATTTCTATCCAACATTTATTAATCCCTTATATAAAAGCCTATGTATAATACTTCAAGTCATCTGAAGATGACCTCAGTTTATCAGTGGGGAGGTAAATGAACACCACTTCAAAAGAGATTCATTATTAACAGCTTCCTGTTCAGAAAGAGGCAGAGAAAGTATTCAGTCACTTCTAAGGCTTGTGTTGATGTGCAAGGCACACAATTCCTTAATTGGGTGCAGAATTTCCAATTAATTAAATATCAATCAAAAACTTAATAGTTTCTTTGCCTTCTCAGACTACCTCTTCTTTAGATCCATCATGAATCAGTTTAAGCTGGTTCAGAAATACATTTGTCAATTTATCACACTTTTCAAGACCTACATAAGCTCAAAATTTCTTTCCTAGAACTATGTTCATAAAATGCTTTAGCAACCATATAAAGCAGAGATTAGGCATTCACCTGAAAACTGTCCAAATTCCTCTGCCAACTTCCTTATGTGGGAGGGGCAGGAAAGAGGCACTAGCAAAGTAAGGTATCAGGGATTCAGTTGTGGAAGGATAAAAAGAGGGAGACAGGGAGCCCATACTAAGGCAATGGAAGGTGCTCTGAGGCTGAAAAACAAGATAAGCCAAAATCCATACGAGGAAACCAAGGTACAAATGCCAGAAGCAACAAATAAAAACAGCATTCTAAAGGGACCAGAAGGAAGAATCAAGGTCAAGTTACCAAGAGTGAGACAGTAGGGTAAATTGAGATAGAAACAACCCAATGCTTGTATGTAGGTGAGTCAATAGAACCTAAAGGTCAAGGCAAATATTAAATATAAATACTCAGTTGTCTAATAATGTGAAAATGAACTAAAGAAGTACTGTTGCTGGGGGTGTGATGGGGGGGTTGTCTCATAAATTTTAGGGAAGACTCACATAGGATACTGAAGACCCTCCAAACCTTGCTGACATGCTGGCAAAATTCCCCCAAGCGATCAGTGAAGTGTTTAGAGCAGCTGGTTCTCACAACTTCAGGGGGAATGGATGTTGACAGTTTAGGGAGTATTCATTGTTCAGACTGGGTTCTGCACGTGCTCTCCTGTCTAGGGACAGCACAGGGAGTTTACTCCTCCAAACAACACCACCCTGAGTAAACAGTAACATGGGTGGAGTGATGGAATTGGAATTATAAGACCTAGATCCCGTGCTCAGCTCCAGCTCCAACTGAGCAAATCTCCCTTTACCCTCTGACTCAGCTTCCCCATCTAGTTGACAGATAACAACAGGAAGAGTGAATAGGTTTCAAGGCACATCTATGGATGGTGGAATTGAATTTCGTTCTTCCAGCTTATAGAAATCTACTCAGAAATACAAGACAGTGTTATTATATTAAATGATATACCAATGTACTATTCATTCTGTCACTTTTGATCTCATCTTTCCTTTGAGAAGCAATACCAACAAATTTTCAAATGCAAAGATTGAAAAAAACTGAACTTCAGTTTTTTTGAAACTGAACATTCTGGGATAGAAAACTAATCCTTAGCAATATTCTTACTCTTATCTACCTTGTTATTTAGTTAAAGATGTGTAGTGAGCACTAACTAGGAGTATTAAGACACTAGCCACATAAAGGAACTGCCCAATGAACCAAGATATTTACTCTTCCTTTTTCAATGAACTTATCATCAAATGTGGCAACAAAAATAAACCTCAGTGAAAGGGACCTAAAGAGGTAAAGATACATAACCAACTCCAGAGACCTAAGCAAGCACAAAGTACTGAAGATGATTAAGAAGCTGAGACTTCACTAGAAGAAGAATAAAGCATGTGAATAAGGATAAGGACTTTCAAAGACAGAAAGGGAAAGGTATGCCTGATGATTCACAGACAAAAAGAACACACGGTGGAAGGAACAAAGCCATGCACGAGGCTGACGTACTGAAATGAATGTGGAAACTTTGTGCAGAGCATGAGTTTTGATTCACAGGTCCTAATGACAAGCACCTCCTTTTTCTCTTCAAGTAGTGTCTTCAAAACAAATATGCAATCAGCAACCCAGGAGATACGCAATAGATATTAAACAACATCGGTTATCTCTGAACTGCACCCAAAATACACACACATTAAGACTGCTATCCCGTAAGATAAGCCCATCCAGTCTATACTCTTGCCTAACAGAGACTTTAGGAAGCATAATTCTATACTATAGTAAAACAAAGCTCATGTTAAAATAAAACATGTAAATTAGTTCTTAACCGTGTTCCAAAAAAAGTCTTAATTTTTCAAAACAAGAGCCCAAATATTTTTATAGACTCCATTCTTGGTTTACATAAAAGTAAATTATAGTTATTAAATAACTGAACTTGTGCCTCATACACTCAAAGAAAAACTGCCCAATGCCCAGTTCTTATAATGTTATATTCATCTAATTCTACTTTAAAATACTCCCCAAAATGCCCATCTAATAGTTACTTGTGATGCCAACTAAATGAATCCCCTAAACAGAATTCTGAAAGTAAGTTTCTAATCATTTTTTCCTGGCCACTAATATAAAATATGCCTAAATATTAAAATTTTATTATTTGGACATTAAATCAGTTGATACTAAATTTTTCCCTATAGAGTGATTCATCTGAGTCTATCCTGAACCTATTACTATTTAAAATGACCCAAGACTTTGAGGACAATAACTTGGCTTACAATCTTATTTGGGATATAATCACATATAAGCAAACTAGGCTACACACCCACTGCAGTTGTGTCTTCCAAAATTTATATTTGTATTTTCCACTATCACAGGGTTTCATTCTTCTTCTGTCAATTGATACCACTTGTAAGCCTCTTGAAAAGACAGTTACTGGGGCCGGCCCTGTGGAGTAGAGGTTAAGTTCGGCATGCTCCACTTGGGTGGCCCAGGTTTGCAGGTTCAGATCTCATGCTAAGACCTACACCACTCATCATCCATACTGTGGTAGTGACCCACATACAAAACAGGGGAAGACTGGCACAGACGTTAGCTCAGGGCTAAACTTTCTCAAGCCAAAAAAAAGAGGAAGAATGGCAACAGATGTTAGCTCAGGGTGAATCTTCCTCAGCAAAAAAAAAAAAAGAAAAGAAAAGAAAAGACAGCTACCGATAGGGAGTTTATTGAAGAAAGTCTTCAGCTTGCTTTTTATTTTTTCCAGCCAAGCAGTTTAAACTATAATATTTGCATTATTAGGGCACTTTATTAGAAATGTGACTTAATAAGTAGACCCATCAATAAACAGCACTTACTAGGAACACACATTATCTGAGAATACTCCTATAACCTAAATATTATTATCTCTATATTCATAAATGAAACATGCTCAAGGAGGTGCCATACATTACCCAGATCACAAATCTAGGACTGGGGAGATGTAGACTCAGAATGCAGTTATGGAGATTTGTCTGACCACAAAGTCCATACTCTGTTTTTTTATCACAGTGTGCTTCCCCCTTCATTTCTATTACTACTGTGTTTCTGAACACAGGGCACCCTTCAAGAACCCACGCTCCATATCTCAAAAACATGTCTGGCCATTGACTTGAACTCTTCGAAAGTGAGGCATGTTAAAATCTTGACAATAACCATGTTTATTTTTCTCTTTAAAGTCACCAAGCACTATACATTACGAAATGCTTCCAACAAGTGCTAAACTTTTCCTACACTAAGCTTGGGAGTGAGCCATTATTCCCTTACTTTCAACAAGCCATCCATTCTATTCCTTTTAATTTATTTCCCTCTAATTATAAACGGCTTTAAGAGCTGTCTAAATTCACTCCAGAGCTCAAACAACTTAGCCTATATACTTGTCAGTTTTAACTTTGGGGGTTAGAGATCTGTTTAAGAGTCAGATGAAATGCATACAAACACATACAAGCAGAGTTTTGTATAAAAATGGACATGATTGCTTTGGAAAATGATTTTCTTCAAACTTGTCAGACAATTTTCAAGAAACATAAAAAAGGCGTTTATTTCAGAGAATAAACTAACCCTGTAGGGTTGCATGTACGTAAGATTCAGTGATGGGTGTACACTGGAAAAGAAGAAGAGAATCAACTAACAGTGCATACACACATTCCCATAAAATCTGAGATGTTAAAAAAAGTATCCCATGAAAATTAGCCAAGAGCATTACAACTTTTAAGACTATCTAACTCTTGAGGATCAATCAATGCTTACAATAATGCAGTACATTAGCTGAAAAAGTACCTTCCTATTTTACAGCCCTCTCTAGAGAGCTTTAAAAACACATGTGACCTGCATTTTACAATGGCCTGCACCACCACGGTGACTGGTGACCACTTTGTTTATGGACTCCTTTCCCTAATTTCCACCAGGGTGAAATATGTCAAACAGATGTTAGAGGCACATCTCTTAGCAACATATTCAGTTCCCACTGAAAACTTTACAAATCTACATTACAAATGCTTGAAACAGAGATATTTGCGAAAGTCCAGAAATGATCAGAGCAAGGATTTTCTTCTCTACTTCAAGTGCAGCAACTCTGTTTCAAAAGTAAGGCTGCTGGCGAATAAATTGAAGCCCAGTGGATGACATTCTGTCAAAACAATCTGCAAACGTTTATTTTGCTGCCACAGTTCAGCTGAAACCAGTTCCTACTGAGATACTGACACTGCTATAATGTTGATTCATGCTTTTGTGGCTTCAAAAATTAATAACCGTAACTTTTGTTTTTTAAATGGTTTGGCATTGCCAGCAGTATGCTACCTCCAACTGGCTCTAAATAAAGCGGTTCCTGATTTAGCTTGTTCTCAAAAGCAGCAAGCCATCTCTCTGAAGCTTTGGGCCCTAACTGATTTCTCATGCAACAAAGTGACACTAAAGACTGTACCACTGTCCTTTATGCCCAAGAAGCCATGAGAGGGAACTTCAGAAACTCTCAGGAATGAAGTAAAAAACTAAAACTTTAAAAGGCTTTGTCATCAAATATGTACTTTCAATTGAAAATGTCTACACTACAGTGATGACATCTTCCACATCACAAACCAATCCTTTCATCTAATGGGCACGTTCTTCAAAACTGAAATGAGAAGGGATAACTGAGCCACCCACCCGGCCTCAGGATATCTCTGTAAATGTCCACGATTTGTCCTTAAACTTTAAAGAGTCTTATGGATTTTGCATTTAAAATTAATAGTTCTATGATTATTTTATTATAAGAATCTTTTTAAATATCCAAGTAAAAGTGATGCTTCAGGTAAATATTATACAATCCTTCTGTACTTCATATCACTGAACCCCATGGGGCACCTGGAGCCCAGTCCAAGAAGAAAGTCTTCTTGCCTCTGTTGAAGACCTAAATCAATGCCTGCACCATGGCGTGGCAATGGCTCCATGTGCATCCTGGTGAGTGTGACCAACTCTCATCCACTTCTTTAAGTTTCTTGTCATAACCAAACTATGATAAAGCTATGAAGTGTCTATTTAATATCTCTCGTATATTTTTTGTTTTCCCAGGAAACCCAAGCCAAGCCAAAGTCTTTATACAGTTCAAAACACTTCCTTGCCTTGGTGAGGTAAACTATTAAGAGAGTAATTTTGGACAGGTCAGCTCTGCCTAAATCTATGGTATTTGCACAAGTTGTAGGTTTGATGCTGTTGGACATAGAATAGAGAGAAAAACAAAGAATTCCATGGGAAAGGGAGGAACCCAGAAAGGCAGCCAAATTTCCAGTCTCTCAAGATCCAGATAGTCATTGTTTGGCTTGATAATTTTATAAATTCCAAGAAAATCAAACATAAAAATTATTTATTATGTTTGACTTATCCAATCTCCCTTAAAAAGCATGGATAACTAAGGGTTGACCATGAATATGCAAAGTACCTGTAGTCTGTGATCCTATCAGGCTACTGATTCACAATTCATAACGAGTATCTATTATGTGCCGAAACTGTGTACACACTATAGTGGCTCTATCATGCATCCTGAAAGGGAATAACCCACATGTAAACAGATCATTACACTAATTGTGCTTTCGACCTATTCATTCACCCATTAAACACTAATTAAGCACCTACTGTGTATTGAGCCCCTACTAGGGCACTATGCTAGCAGCTATAACAGAATAATGTTGTTGTCGTTTTTTCCTTAAGGATCTTTGGAAGCCTACAGTTCAGTGTGGCTGGAGCACAGAGCATGAAAATGTGGTAAGAGACAGGAGACTATAAAAACAGAGACAAGGTAAAGCATGAATGGCCCCATATACTTGGCTGAGGCGTTTAGACTCTCTCTTATAGTACCAATAGGGAAGTGTAGAGGGCCTCAAGCAGGGAGTGGCAAAACCAGGTGTGTATTTTGGAAAGCTATTTATGGCAGTGCCAGGTTTGGTGAGGTGGAGGAGGGAGAGTGTTCAGCAGTCCTTTTTTTTTTTTTTTTTTTATGAAGATTAGCCCTGAGCTAACATCTACTGCCAATCCGCCTCTCTTTTTGCTGAGGAAGACTGGCCCTGAGCTAACATCCATGCCCATCTTCCTCTACTTTATATGTGGGACACCTACCACAGCATGGCTGGCCAAGTGGTGCCATGTCCGCACCTGGGATCCAAACCGGCAAACCCCAGGCCACCGAAGCGGGAATGTGCGCACTTAACCACTACACCACCGGGCCGGCCCCTGTTCAGCAGTTCTTACCACAATGAAAACATCTGTAAAGTTGTGATTAGTAGTTGTGCACACCTATTCAAGCTGACTGCTCTTTGCATCTCACCATCTTCGTGTTCTTGGCTGCATACACCTTAGAATGTGGCTGCCTGCTTCTGTTTGTTTCCAACAATCTGTGGTTAGGCTACCTTGCTTCAAAAGCGTACTCAGGATTTCTTTTGAACTCTGTTCATAAATGCACCACTTCCACTTGTCAGACAACATCCGGTAAGGTGACCTTATTTTCATCCATACCCTTCACCTACCTAAAAAATTTCACTTGTGGCAAATTTAGCTATAGCATTTCCTGCCATAGCCCAATAAACGCTGTCACTGCTGGTGTTGACAGCTTAGGAAGGCAATCCAAAAGTCAGACTTCCATTTTCTCAGCTACTCTCATTCTTTAATCACCACTATTAACCACTGGTAACCAGTTATTCTGAAGTATCTTTAAGTGCTTTTTTTGATTGTTGAAAGCAAAATCTAAAGCAGGCTTTTAGCCAGACAACACCTGAGTAGTGTTTGCCAGCCTGATCAGCAGATTCACTTGAAGTCATTAAAAATACAAATTACCAGGTTTCCCAACCTCCCGTCTCTGTAGGTCTGAGGGGGGAGGGTCGAGTCAGGAATCTGTATTTTTAACAAATGCCCTGGGTGAGGTTATAAATTAAGCTGGTTTGGTAAACCCTGATCGAAGCTGTCCTAATGAGTACCTTATAATTAAAGCAGAATTAAGCACATATTTTTCTCTTAAATGCTCTAATGAAACTTAGGCAATCACTTTAAGTAATTGCCACCCATTTAATGTTTACTGAAACAGTTTACAACTAATTCACATGCCATTTTCTAAACGCTTCAGGCTGACTTGGCTTTCCTGCTGTGCATTAAACAGTTTGTTAACTATTAATAAAGAGTGAAGAAAAATCAGAATCTGGAGGTCATTTTAACAGTTGAAGGGGCCACCAAGAAGCACGATTTGTAATTAGCAAAATACATGTGAGTTCCTTGTGGCATTAACCAGAACCTTATGATCAGCGCTTTAAAGCAAGAACAGGCCATGAATAAGCAACCTGCTTCCGAAAATAAGTCACTTTCTCCTTTTGGCCCCGTCAGTATTTTCCTGTGTATTTTCTAACTATCCTTGCAGGTAACAATGAGTATTTGTGAGGCAGCATTACTGATAAATGAACTCAGGGCAAATATATACGTAAACACAAAATGAAAATTGCTAACATCTATTAAGCAATTACTATTCTTCATACTTAGTCCCCATTCCAAGTTCCTTGCATTTGATTTCTTTTCCATTTAACAATGCTAGGCACCATTATTATCCCCATTTCGTCGATGAGGAAACTGAGTCCAGGAGAAGTTAAGTAACCTGCCCAAGGTCAAACAGCCAGGAAGTGGTAGAGATAGGAACTGAAACCAGGAAGTCTGACTTCAGAGCCTCTGCTTTTAACCACCTGGTGTGCTGACACGGAGAGAATTGTAGGCTTGCACTGTTTGACAAAAGTAGAGGAGCTATGACAAGAAACATAGGAAGAAATGGATCTTCAAAACAAGTCGGGCTTACAAATCAGTATCCAATTCACTACTGAGGGCCTACTGTGTGTTGGGAGATGCAGTCAGTGCTTTAGGAAATATTAATAGAAAGATGAATACGGCATAGTCCCTTCTCACCTTCACTGCTTAATGCAATTGTCAACTCTTTCCTAAAGCCTTCCCTGACTCTGGATAAAATAAATCAATGTCTTCTGTAGGGACACAAAGTACTGTGTGCGTCTGTTAAGCACAGTTATATCACTTTTCACCCTGCATTATAATTAGGTCTTCATATGTCTGCCTCTCCTGCCCTTAGGCTGTAAGTCCACAGCCCATGTTGGGACCAGGGACCATGTCTTAGCTCCTTCTCCAGTACCCAGATTCCCAGTACCTGTGCCTGGACACACTGCTGTCTTGAAACAGATTTTCATTAATCAATGAACAAATAAAACACAGAAAGAGGGACACAGAAGTGAAATAACTTGCTTAGGAGTCACAGCATGCTAGTGGCAATGAAGAGAAAAGAATCATATATCCCAGCCCTAGTCCTACGTTCTATCTAATGGACCACACGCACCACACTAATCTTCTCTTTTGCTAAAACTGCTTGAATGAACATTTTATCATACAATATGAAACATCTAAAATTTTGTTCACATTTCATCTTTATGCTTCACCCTTCCTGTAACATAGTAAACCCTTAAAGGCAGGGACCATTGCATCTCTCACTTACTATGTCAGACCCTGATAAAGGCATGCACACTGGCAGTCTAATTTTCAGAAGAGCCATCTGACATAGCTCATTCTAAAACTGAAGGTTTAGAGAGGTCAAGCCACTCACTTGCCCAAGACACACAGCTAGTAAAAGACACAACCGGGACTTACATCTAACTCCAAATCCCACACTAGTAACCACTGTACTAGTTTTGTGCTCTCGAACATCCAAATCCCAGTTTCATCATCTACTAGTTATGTGACCATGGAGAAATTAGGTAACTTCTCTGAGCCTCATTTTTTTCCAGCTTTATTGACATATAATTGACATATTATAACATTGTGTAAGTTCGAGGTGAAAAATGTGATGACTTGATACAAGTATATATTGTGAAATGATTACAACAATAATGTTCAACACCTCCATCACCTGACATAATTACCTTTGTGGTGTGCGTGTGGTGAGAATATTTCATATTTATTCTCTTAGGAACTTTCAAGCATATAATACAATACTAACAATGGTCACCATGCTATCATTAGAGCTCCAGTACATTTTCATTTTATAACTGAAAGTTTGTACCCTTTGACCAACACTTCCCATTTCCCCCACCCCTCAGCCCCTGACAACCACCACTCTACTCTGTTTCTATGAGTCATGAATCTCATTTTCATCTTCCGTAAGATTAGTGAATGAGAACTCACAGGAATGATATAAAGATTAAATGAGATAATAAATGTAAGTTGTCAGTCACGTAGTAGGTATTCAATAAATATGTATTGATTAGCCCATTGAATAATCAGATTCTGCTCAACAATTCAGCACATTTGACAATCAATTGAGATAAGAAAAGTTCTATTAAATGCTGTGCTGTAAAGACAACTACGTTGAGATTTCTCTCCCAACTAAGTTCCAAGTGCTCCACAAAATTAAAAGTATAAAAGAAAGTAAGATTCCACAGCAAATAGAGACACATACAGATTAACATTCTTCTAGGATATCTTTTTACTATCCTTCTGAATAAGTAGAGACTCTAAGGTACAAAGGTAGAAAATTTGCCCAAGGCCGACTCCATATTTGGGGATCTGGAACGGGAATCTGGTCTCATGGTGTACTCATCGAATCACAGCTGCCTTGATTCCACGCTAAGGTGTAGCTCTTTTTCTAAAAGCACTTCCATCCTGAAACAGAGACATTCTACCCTGTAGAAGAAGGATTCAGAAGACCTAATTTCAGGTTCAGGCTCTACCACATACCAGCTCTGTGAATCAGGCCAAAGCTTCCTCATCAATGGAATGGGAATGACATTGCTTTCTCACAGGACTGCTGTGAAGATTAAATGAGACAATGCATAGGAATGGGTCTAGCATAGAGCCAAGAATATAATAGGCACCCGAGAGAAGTGATGCTACAGTATCTGGAGATCACAAGATGCAGCAAAGCAAAGTGTTGGTGCCCCTTTTCTTCCAAGTCCCTAAATACAGGGAGGGAGAAGGTAAGGGAGGGAGGGAGAGAAAAAAGGAGGGATGGGGGAAGAGGGAGGAGTGGGAAAAGGATGTGGAAGAGGAAGGCGGAGGGAAGAGAAGCAAAGGAGCTGGGATGCTACAGTGCAACAGTCTTGTGACTTTAACCCTGGATTACAATGGTAAACTATGGCCTCTCCTGTTTTATTCTTTCTGCTAACTGTAACAGAAATTGTGATTCCTAATCAAAAAATCAAAACGTGAAATCGGGGGCTGGCCCTGTGGCCTAGTGGTTAAGTTTGGTACAGTCTACTTCAGCAGCCCAGGTTCAGTTCCCCCGCTTGGACCTACACCACTCATTGGTGGCCATGCTGTGGCAGTGACCCCATACAAAACAGAGGAAGACTGACACAGATATTAGCTCAGGGTGAATCTTCCTCAAGAAAAAGAGGAAGATTGGCAACAGATATTAGCTCAGGGAAAATCTTCCTCAGCAAAAAAAAAATGTGAAATGGGATGAGTCACAAATAGATACTTTTCATCCATGTATCCTAGAAGAGTTGTTTTTCAAGAGATGGCCCATGGGAAAGGCGAGAGGAGACAAAAAGCACCTTTACACACGAGCCACAGTCATCTGCTAACATTCTGACTGAGCCACAGAGATAAGTGTGAAACACTAACAGGCATATTGCATTGCTATGAAATGAACCTTACAATCGTGCAGATGCCATTTGGGCTAAATTTTATTATAAACAACCAATCTGCTTTTCTTTACTCCCAAAGAAGCATTACATGAATAATCGATCTACTTTCTCCATGCCATCTTAGCATTTATCCCTCCCTTCCTTCTTCTGCTAAATCCTCAGATTTGTATCTGTAATGTGCCTCAAGTTCGTGAGAAGCACAACTCAAGGTCACTACCACATTCACGGGAGAGATTAAAACAGAGGCAAATGAGATCTGATGGAAATCACCTTCAAGAGAGAAAAAGATGGGCACAGCCTGGTTTTTATACTTTCCTTTTTGGCAGATTGGTAAACCTCATTTATAATAGAATGTACTGTAAACACCAGAAAAATGATTACTACAAAAAGTGAAAAAGTGTAAGAAAACATGATGGAGTTTGAAAAACAATCTATCTAAAATCTATTTACCAAAATCTACGCTCGGGTAGAGTATATGATGTTTTGCGTCTCCAAATACCCTATTTAGGCCTAACATGACACCATCCTCTTTCTCCATAAGGTTGCACAGTCCCAATCTTCGTGTTACCTATGGGTCACACACTGAAGGCTGGGGCATCATCGCCATTGAAGTTACCATTGAAATATACGTATCCTGTCTAGAAACAGGTTGCCGAAAATTATGCATTTAAGACAGAGTGCCTACTTTCCAGAATTCCAGGATCCCTAGGGGTAGAGAAACAAACAGCCAGGAGTCAACAATGCAGGTAGGACACTTCAAAGAAAGTGAGCTACAGCCCACCCAGTTAGGTTCAAGACCCACAGGCCCATTTCCACACTTTCCCTTTGCCAAAAACTTTGCTGTTTTATATCTTCTAAAGGAAATTTTCATCAATAAGGAATATCTGTTACCTTCCTACTCTGTGGAAAGAATCAAACAAACATTGTGGTCATAGAGAAAAATCACCAAGTCACAGAAGTTTAGATCTGGAAGGGACCTTAGAAATGATATAGAGATAGGATTTTATAAACAAGAAAACAGAGGTTCAGAGACATTAAGGGAAATGTCCACATTCAGCAAGATTTTTTTAAAAATTTGTTACTCTTAGCACATTGCTTCTTCTACCACTCAACACACTTTATCAATAACCTGGTCGTTTACAAAGTTTTTAAATATTTCCTTTGCTAAGACTGAAAAAAAATCACCATACTTCCAAGCCCACAAAACTAAATACACAACTCCAAGCTCAAATGTTTGCCTCCTCCCCATATCCACAACAATCAATGTCATTCCTACCTTGAAATTGAAATAAAATAACATCTTACTAAGCTATACTATCTTTTGCAATACAACAAAAGCAGCAAACATCAAATATAGGGAACAAAACTGGGAATGTGTCAGACCTATCATAGTAAGCGTAATTCATGTCCTCAGCACCTGTCTCCTAACGCCCTATTTCCTGTGCCTCGACAACAGCGAGGCTGGTCAGCACCAGTTGGCTGAAGTCACATATTATTCAGCCACTTTTCTGCCTCACAGAGAGCAAAAATGAATCTTTTAACTCCACTAATTCCACAGTTCATTCAAACCCAGAATAAAACTTTTCTTTGGAAATATAAATGGTGTTGACATTATGAACAAATAGATGTGTGAGACGTCCTGCTTCAAAAAAGATGTTATAAGAATAAACATAAGAGCTAGACTAATAAATAAAATTTGCTAAGATTTCTCTAAAGTTGAACCCCAGGAGAACATCTCATCAGAATAGTCAAGAATTTCCAATGGAAAGAACAAGCAAGTAAATTGAAGATGAAGCCAAAGAATGAAATGAAACTGGCTACTCTTCTATGAAGCTGGATGGATGAAAATCATGTCCCAAATGACAATCAAAAGCCCTTTTACAAACTAAGAAACAAAGCACCTGCCCATCCCTCTACCTGAATTATTTCCTGTTGACACTTTCTAACCTGAAGATGGACCCAACGCCAACCGAGGAAACCCATTTTCTGGAATGCAAAACTCACGTTTAGGAAATATTGAATCTTCTTTCCTACACTCTTTACTGTGTAACCAAAGGATGCTCACTTTTACCTGAAAAGCTAGATACTTTTTCTGAAAAGTGTAATACACATTTGATCATATTTGTCTGTTTGATGAGTCAGAAAACTATTGTTTTAAAAGTTGATAAGTGCTACTCTTTAAGCATCACTATAAATTATAAAACACTATCAGCCTTAACAGTTGAACTCAATCCTTCAAAATGCAGTCTTTCACCAAGCTGTGTAGAAACTAAGCCTTTACTGATCTCTGCTCTCTGCCTCCTCCTTTCTCCACCCAAGACTGCCTGAAGAACCTCAATATGAAATTAGCACACCTGTGATTTTCACTCCTTAGCAGCAGACCTTATGTGACTATGCCTTTTGACCACCAAAGTAGGGTATATTACGTTTATATGCATTGTCTGGGATTAAGATGACTCATGAGGCGTTCATTACTAGTGTTCGATTATACTGGAAAGAATAGATAAAATAATAACAATTAACATTTGTGTGGCAGTTCACAGTTCACAAACTGCTTTTAAATACATTACCTCATTTGAGGCTCACAAGTGCCACTGAGATGGAAAAGGGAAAAGGAAACAGAGCCTCATAAGGTCATCATGCTATTAAATAGCAGAAACAGAACTTGAACCCAGTTCTTCAGATTCCAAATACTATGATTTTTACACTGTGGCCAAAGAAACTAATGAATGGGTGAATTAAAAAATTTTATTTATATGTGTATATATATATATATATATATATATATAAATACCTATATTTATTTAGATTTATAAATATATATTCATAGATATATATATGGCAAACCAGAAAGGTAGACATAAGGATAAGTAATTAACCTCTACAGAAACAATCACACATGATAAAACAAAGAGTAAGCAGTTTTTAACAATGAGTGTACGATACAATTTCACAGAGAAGTCATATTATGCTACAAGGGCAGCTCCAGTTCTCAGACAAGAATGGGGTCTGTAAGCAAAAGAAGCTCAGAGTATCTACCTGGCGATGCAAAGTCACTCCACGATGCTGACGGTTTACAGCGCAGGGCCTGAGGCAGCATGCCACTGGGCAGGGCACAGTTAATGCAGATTCTTCAAGGACTCTGTCCCACGGCCAAGTCTCTAGCTGAGTTTTACAAGGACCTCTTTGTCTTGTGGCCCCTCACAATACATGGGAAACCTCAGAATGTCTCTTGCCACTGAGTGCGACTAAGCCGAGCCACTTGGTATTACTGGATCTCAAGGGTGGCCAGCTAGTTGAGCCAAGACATATTTCCAATATTTCTCAGACCTGCAAACAACCTATACTTTGTAAGAGCTTGTCTTTTATCTTTAATAAAAGATTAGGGGATATTTTTTCCCAATAATACTTTAAAATCCAGATAATATGAGAAAACAAAGTACTAGCCAATGGAGAATAACTTCTTATTTTCTGTCCTTTATTTCCCATCACCCAGCCAATAATGCAAACTGATATATCTGTTAAATGACAGGTCCACAGGACAGAATACATTCTCCCTTTTAACCTGAGAGACTAGATTTTCAAGTATGCATAATAAGTGGAGAATTACTTAAGATTATCAACTCCAAGGTACGCCAAACACACATAAGTAAGCCACTTTTTTAAATTAAGGAAATACTAAGGGGACAGTACATGTAATCAGTAGAAATTATCAAGGCACATTTCATTCTCCCAAATTATAATGATGTTTAAAACATTACAATTTAGTCTAATATATCTAAAAATAACTAATGGCCCCAAAACAGAAAATATATCTAACTCCGAATAAAAATAAACTCAAGCTTTGCCATTTATTCAGACATTTCTCATAACATGGAAATGCTGCATGCTACTAAAAGGTACAAATTGGATTTTTAGGCTCTTGGTTCATTGATCATTCCACATGAGATACATCAATTTCTAATTATTCTTATTGAAAAACACAAGTTAATATCTTTCCACATGTACATTTAAATGCATATAAATCCAAAGAGAAAGGAGTAGAAAGATAACCCTGGAGTGGGCTCGAGAGCACAGAGATGGAGAAAGGCTTGATTTTCTGCTCCCTTATTTATTCTGTACTATATTGCCTTTTATTCCATATTGCTTGAACTATGGAAATAACAAAACAAATTTAAAAGATTTGGTTCTAGGCAGGCCTATCTAAGACCCAGAAACACCCACTGAATGATACAATGCCGCAGAAATGGAGGAGAGGGCAGCTGCTGCCATGGACAAGCACACTTCAATTTAAAATAAGAGACATTATTAAGGCTTTTCCAAAGTGAAAAGGCGGGGGGGAGGGGGGGCTACAAACATTTTCTTCTCCAATCAATGCTGAAGAATTCTGAAAAAGAATTCGGTTCTATGATTGACTCCTCTCTTAGGAAAATTTCTTACGTGGATATTAAAAAGGATCTGTACATTCCAAAACAAAGGTAAACCAGTCCAGGGTTGCTGCAAAAACACCTAGGGTTTGCAGCTCCAGGTTCTAACCTGTCCCACAGGATCAAGAGACACTCCCTCTCCATCTCTAAGTATAGAGGCAGAGCAACAGTCCCCTTTCTGTGTGCCAGAGTCTGACGGGAAACGACTTGAACTCTAAACAAAGCAAGAGTATCAGTGGATGGCTGAGGAAGAAGAACCTCAAAGAAAGACAAGTGTGGAGAGAAGAGGAGCTTTTCCCTTTGCCATAGTCCACGGCTGATCCAGAACGTGGTTCTAAATTGTAAGGGGCAGAAGTCCAGCTCAGGAAGGAGTCTTAGATGAAAATATTACCAGACACAATAAAATAGGAGATAAGAATGCTCCAACCTGCAAGAAGGAGGTCCCAGGTGCTAAGCCAAACTGTCAGTCATTCCAAGTTACATTATGATGGCAAAGCTTCAGCTATTACCTCTAAAAAGGATGCCACCTCCATACACCCTCTCATATACCACTAACTATATGGTAAATTGATAGAGACTCTGTAGGGGGAATTGTGACACTGTGTGGCAGAAGCTTTCAGTTCTGCTTATGCTTTGACCCAGCAATTCCACTTTGGAGAATGTATTCTGAGGGAATAACGAAGGGTATGCTCAAGGACTTAACTACAGGGATGTTTGCTAAAGCATTACTTATGGTAACCAAAATGAGGAAGAACTTAACACCCCAAAATGGGGAAATGATTAAATAAATTATGGTATATCTGCACATAGCCATTAAAAACGATACTGGGCTGGTTATAAAACTATATAATAATCTAGGAGAATTTTCATGAGATACTGTTAAGAGAAAAGAGCAGGTAACAAAGATAGTATTTATAGTACGATACCATTTTTGTCAAAAATATATATGTTTAATATGCAAACTTAGGATATACCTAAAACATTAATGGCTATCTATAGATCTTAGATGGTTGTTACATCCTTCATTTTGTTTATCAATATTAATTATATTTTCTTTAATATATATCCACATATTACTTTTGTGATAAGAAAAATATTTTTGAAGTAAAATAGATAACTACTAAGTCTATATCTACAACCGTGATCTTCCTCCACGTTAGTCTTTTGCCTCCAATTATCACTCCCTGCAGAAATGAGCTCTCCTCTTCACTTCTGTCATTGAAATTATTTCCCCCAGTCCTCCACACCTAAAAACTTAAAGTCTGAATAAGCACACTTATAACTGCAGCATATCTAAATGCTCAAAATTTTAGAAAAGTAAATAGTCTCAGAAAAGCAATGAGTTGTAAAGAATCTGTTTTATGGAACAGGATTGAATTTTTTGCAAAGGGAAAAACTAAACTGTGTCTTTTTGACTAGTGACTTGTCATGTGTTAAATTAAATATAACTGTAAACATAATATTTGTAACATTTATGCATGTCATTCGTTCTTTCTATCATTGGCTGAAGAAAGCCCACTACTTCTAAGGCAGCAAGTCCTAAAGTTTGACTTCAAAGAGAACATAGAATGAGAAAGAAATCATTTTGGTAAGGAGTAATCTCTGTCTTTAGTCTTTAAATAGGGGGCATGTGTATCTTCCATAATTAATGGCAAAATCTCCCTGGCAAGCAGTTTCCAGATGCTTTACTTACACTATAGCTAATCAGTCTCTGATTCATCATGTGTTCAGGAATGTTCTCCTAACAGGCAGACTTGCTAGCTCACTGCAAAAGAAATATTGCTATCCACTCCACTGCCATAAAAAAAACATTTCAAACATGTTTCATCTCTTTCAGGACCAGTTGTAGACATACATTCTTTCTCTAGACAGGTCCCAACCAATTTATAAACATCCAAACATGAACTTACATCAACCCATGATCTAATGTGATGAGTTTACCAAGGTCTCCAACAACCTGAATCACGTGCCAAGGGAAATACGATGAACAGGCCACTCAAGAGTGAAGACGAGGCCCCTACCTGTCA